>NW_012118376.1:10574257-10587698 GCF_000951035.1 Colobus angolensis palliatus
TGTGTCCTCTTTTATTTCACTGAGCAGTGGTTTGTAGTTCTCCTTGAAGAGGTCCTTTACATCCCTTGTAAGTTGGATTCCTAGGCATTTTATTGTCTTTGAAGCAATTGTGAATGGAAGTTCATTCATGATTTGGCTCTCTGTCTGTCCAGCAGACTCAAATTTCAAGAAAAGCTGAAAGAAGTTCTTTGGCTGAACAGAAATGATACCAGGTAGAAACTTGCTTCTGCAGAAAGAAAGAGAGAGTACCAGGAAGACTGAAATGTTGCAGAATAGAAAGGAGCTTTACGAAAGTATTCATATCTTTATATACCAATGATAACCTTTAAAGACTACTGACTTTAAATTTTTTAGATGCAATACAATTTTTGTGACATACATGGAAATGAAGCATATGACAAAGAACACAAAGAGTGGGTAGTTTTTAGTGGGAAGTGTATTGTAGTAAGGTTTTCACATTTTTGTGGAGTATTTGAACATTTTTGAATATTTAATAAGTGAGAGATGTGTATTGAAGTCTCTTATGTAACTACTAAAAATATTTAACATAAAGAGCCATAGCAAACCATCAATAGAGGATATCAAATGAAACACAGAAAACACTTTATCCACTTTAAAAACTACACAAAACTACACTTCTAAAAGAATGACTAACCAAAAAACAAAACAAACAAACAAACAAAAAACACCTAATATCAAAGAGGCCATGAAGCAACTGGAATTCTTACACATTACAAATGGGAATATAAAGTGTGCAACTACACTGGAAAATTCTTTGGCAGTTTTTTAAAAAGTAAATGAAAATCTAGTGTATGACCCAGCAATTTCAATCCTAGACCTTTATCTCCTCTCCAAAAAAAGAAAACCTATATCAACAAAAAATCTTATAAAAGAATGTCCATATTAGCTTTGTTAATACTATTTATAATAACACAAAAAACCTGGAAATTGTCTAGATGTTCATTTAAAGAGTTTGGATGAACATATTATAGTGCGTCCTTTCAGTGGAAGACTGCTCAAACAAGCAAACAAAAAAGAACTGCTGATGAACACAACATTATGAATGATGCTTAAAAACATAAAGCCAAGTAAAAGAAGTCAGACAGAAAAATGTATATAGTATGTGATTTATTTTATACGAAGTTCTAAACCATGACAAACATCTATCACAATTAGAAATCAGATCAGTGCTTGTTTCTGATGGTGGGATAATTTACTGAGAAGAGGTATGAGGAAACTCTTTAGAGTAATGGAAATTTTTTTTTTCTTGCTAGAGATGAGAGATATCTGAGTGCATGTATTTGTCAAAACTGATCTAACTATACACTTAATGATTTATGAATTTAAGATCTATGTGTATGGAAAGCATTACTTAATTTAAAAATTAGTGAAGGAGAAGAAACTGAAATTAGTGAGACCAGTTAGAGAGCTGTTGAGTATTCCAGTTAGGAGATGAAGAAATTCTGAGCCAGGCATGGTGGCTCATGCCTGTAATCCCAGCACTTTGAGAGGTTGAGGTGGGTGGATCATGAGGTCAGGAGTTTGAGACCAGCCTGGCCGGTATGGTAAAACATGGTCTCTACTAAAAATAAAAAAATTAGCCGCGTGTGGTGGCACGCACCTGTAGTCCCAGTCACTTGGGAGGCTGAGGCAGAAGAATCACTCTAACCCGGGAGGCGGAGGTTGCAGTGAGCCAAGATCATGCCACTGCACTCCAGCCTGGTGACAAAGTAAGACTCTGTCTCAAAAAAAAAAAAAAAAAAAGAGAGAGAGAGAGAGGTGAAGAAATTCTGAATAAGACAGTAGTCCTAGCATTGGGAAGGAAGTGATAGAGTTGGAGAGTATTAGGAAAAAAGAATACATAAGAATGTATATAATTGGTAACCAATAATAAATAAGAAATAATAGAGAAGACTGAAGAAGCATCTCAGGCTTTTGGATTGGGTAACTGGATGAGTCATGATACCATTTTCCAAGAATAAGAAATCAGGAGAAAAGCAAGCTTAGGAAAAAAATGAGATTGCCATTGTTTATCTTGAATTTAGGTCCAATTAAAGATATTAAATATCAATTATATCTGGATTTAGAGGAGAGATTTGGCTAGAGATGTAAACTTGGGATTCATAAAGATCTGGAAATGACTTAGTTTGTTTTCTCTTTTTTTAAAATTTTTGTTTTAGGTTTGGGGTACATGTGAAGGTTTGTTACATAAATAAACTCACGTCATGGGGGTTTGTAGTACATATTATTACATCACTCAGGTATTAAGTCCAGTCCAGTTATCTTTTCTGTTCCTCTCCCTCCTCCCAGCCTTCCCCAAGTAGATGCCAGTCTTGGTTGTTTCCTTCTGTGTGCTCCTCAGTTCTCATCATTAAGCTTACACTTATACGTAAGAACATGCGGTATTTGGTTTTCTGTTCCTGCATTAGTTTGCTAAGGATGATAGCCTCTAGTTCTATCCATGTTCCTGCAAAAGACATAACCTCATTCTTTTTTATGGCTGCATAATGTTCCATGGTGTATATCTACCACATTTTCTTTATCCAGTCTGTCATTGCTGGGCATTTAGGTTGGTTCCATGTCTTTGCTATTGTGAACAGTGCTGCAATGAACATTCATGTGCATGTGCCTTTATAGTAGAATGATCAATGTTCCTCTGGGTATATACTCAGTAATGGGATTGCTGGGTGTTATGGTACTTCTGCTTTTAGCTCTTTGAGGAATCACCATACTGCTTTTCACAGTGGTTGAACTAATTTGCCCTCCCACCAACAGTGTATAATCATTTCTTTTTCTCTGCAACCTTGCCCACATCTGTTATTTTCTGACTTTTTAATAATAGCTATTTTGACTGGTGTGAGATGGTATTTCACTGTGGTTTCGATTTGCATTTTTCTAATGATCAGTGATATTGAGCTTTTCTTCATATGCTTGTTAGCCACATGTATGTCTTTTCTTGAGAAGTGTCTGTTCATGTCTTTTTCCACTTTTTTTTTTTAACGGACAATAACTTTATTGGAGATTTACTTGGCTACAATTGTTACAAAAAAAACAACTCAAAGTAATTGTGATCCATAAGGTACAGACTGCAAATTTCTGCAGCATGATTACTGTATGAATGAATGACATCATGTTCCTTAAAAAAATGGCTGCAGCACGTGATGGTAAATATTTTATTGTCAATCAAATTATATGCATTAGGTTTACTTGATTTTAGTAATTTTCCTTCACTATTTACAGCAGAAAAGCCAGAAATTTACTTCCTGTTCACCTTTGCATTTTTGCTATGTAACCTGCTGCTGCAGTAAGTTCTTAGTGCATCTATAAAATTTAAATTGTCTGTGGTTGATGTCCAAATAAAAATGGGCTAGGAAAAAAACAAGTAATGATTAAAACATATTTACAAGTTAGTTGTGAAAAGTCATTTTCACTGCTAGTGGAAAATACAGTGACCTCCGTGCAAATTTCCTAGATACTGCTATTGGCATCTCCAACAACTTTTAAAATCATTTTAGTAGTCTTGGTATTAAACATAGCTTTAAAACCTTTCACGTACAATATAAAATAAATAAATTTATCTGGAAATAATTAAATTCCTGAAAAGTAATTAGTGGTTGGAAAAATGTAATTATTCAAATGTAATTAAAACAACCATACAGGTAAAAACATGACATGAGTTTCTCTTTCGTAGATAACGCAAATGGATTAAGGACTCTTAACATAATTTCAGATGCAGTTAAAAAATGGTATCAAGGTCTCAGTTTGGTGGCTTAAATTTTTTGTAAAGAAATTAGACACCCTAACAGAGCAAGATCCAATATTTTAAATCAATGGGGTCTTGTGTATGAACTGCGCTCGGTGTGGATTCCAGTGATCCTCTGCAGGCCCCACCTGCCTCCAGGGAGCAACTGAAGGAGCCGACTATCAGGTGAACACCTGGATTCATGAACCAAAGCAGCCTCAAGTTTCGTGTTGTCAAGGCAGGGTATTAGAATCTTTCTGAGGGCAAAGTATTATTAACAAATAAAAATATCAATATTTTAAAAGACAATTACAGGAGTGTTAGAGGTTGTTCTAAATTTCATCACTTCATGTAATATAAAAGAAAATGGAAAAGAAATGTAACAAACATTTTATAAACAGAGTTCAGTTAACAAATCTTTTTTATATCACAAACAGTAAATATGCCACAGACAAAAATGACCTATTTAAGTTGTGAGAGTACATGACACATTGTAGGCAGTATAATGATCTTTTTCAAATTCCATAAATCGAAACAGCAGCAAGGCTGAACCACATTTTTTTTCTCTCTGTTAAGCATATTTTCTTGAAATGAGGTAAAACATGGTACCAAGTTAAATGCTTATCTGTGCTACATGAACAGAACAGAAGGGAAAAAACTATTATAAAACATAGCATAGTTAGGACTGCAGTAAGTATTTTTTTAAAAAATTTACAAATGAAGGTTCATGTCAACTAACTTGCACACAATCATCATAAAGAATTTCTGCAGTTGCTTTTTCAAGATAAACCTCCCCAGTCCTTTACACATGTGCTCACAGCACAACCACACCCCACTAGTGGGTTTTCCATATTGCATTTGGTCTCACATTGCAATCACAGGAACAGAAGAATGGCATATAGGGATGTAAAGTGGGGCAACATAGAGTGATTATTTTTCTTAATTGACACATACAAAACATTTCAACAAGCTAAACAGAGGAAAACTTTACAGCATTAAAAATCGGCAGCACAAAAGCGTTCATAACCATTTCATATGTCTAACTCATACTTTTTAAATTTTTTAACTTTGTAACCAGCGGATCATAGAATGCTTCAAACTGTGAGTCAAACTAAAATCCACTATTTTTCTCCAACAAAAAGTGAAAGAGATAAAGTTTGCTGTTGATAAAACATTTTGAATGGTAGAAGGAAATTTGAACCCCTGAGAATGTATGACCTAATCATGTCTATAAGTCTGAACATTTTAGTACTAACAAAAAAATACTCTTCTTAAGGTTACAAATATATTGAGGCATTTTTCTCCCACTGGGAATCATAACTGTGAAAACAATCTGATTTTGGTGCCAGGAGTCAAGAGAATCCCGTAACACTGGGATGGATGCATTAGACACAATGCAAAGCCCTAAGCTCCTGGCATCAGGTAGTTTATAAATATTAAGAGATTTGTGGTTAAACTTGATCACAAACACCCTCATAGTAAAATTTACATCCAACCTTACTTGTTAACTGTATACTTTTATAGTTATATAATTCAAGAATTATTTTGTTTTAACAGGCCATATCTCTTTTTTTTATGGTTTCAAATATCTGTTTATTTTATTTATTTATTTATTTATTATTATACTTTAAGTTCTAGGGTACATGTGCATAACGTGCAGGTTTGTTACATATGTATACTTGTGCCTTGTTGGTGTGCTGCACCCATCAACTCGTCAGCACCCATCAACTCGTCATTTACATCAGGTATAACTCCCAATGCAATCCCTCCCCCCTCCCCCCTCCCCGTGATAGGCCCCGCTGTGTGATGTTCCCCTTCCCGAATCCAAGTGTTCTCATTGTTCAGTTCCCACCTATGAGTGAGAACATGCGGTGTTTGGTTTTCTGTTCTTGCAATAGTTTGCTGAGAATGATGGTTTCCAGCTGCATCCATGTCCCTACAAAGGACACGAACTCATCCTTTTTTATGGCTGCATAGTATTCCATGGTGTATATGTGCCATATTTTCTTAATCCAGTCTGTCACTGATGGCCATTTGGGTTGATTCCAAGTCTTTGCTATTGTGAATAGTGCCGCAATGAACATACGTGTGCATGTGTCTTTATAGCAGCATGATTTATAATCCTTTGGGTATATACCCAGTAGTGGGATGGCTGGGTCACATGGTACTTCTAGTTCTAGATCCTTGAGGAATCGCCATACTGTTTTCCATAATGGTTGAACTAGTTTACAATCCCACCAACAGTGTAAAAGTGTTCCTGTTTCTCTACATCCTCTCCAGCACCTGTTGTTTCCTGACTTTTTAATGATTGCCATTCTAACTGGTGTGAGATGGTATCTCATTGTGGTTTTGATTTGCATTTCTCTGATGGCCAGAGATGATGAGCATTTTTTCATATGTCTGTTGGCTGTATGAATGTCTTCTTTTGAGAAATGTCTGTTCATATCCTTTGCCCACTTTTTGATGGGGTTGTTTGTTTTTTTCCTGTAAATTTGTTTGAGTTCTTTGTAGATTCTGGATATTAGCCCTTTGTCAGATGAATAGATTGCAAAAATGTTCTCCCATTCTGTAGGTTGCCTGTTCACTCTGATGGTAGTTTCTTTTGCTGTGCAGAAGCTCCTTAGTTTAATTAGATCCCATTTGTCAATTTTGGCTTTTGTTGTAACAGGCCATATCTTACATTAAGGTTTTTTAAAAGATCAAATAGACATCTAAGGTTCCAAATCAGAATTAAATATTTTTAAAACAAGTCACCTAAACTAATTTGCTCAAAAACCCATTTAATAATTTAGATCTCAATTTAATTTTAAGATTGGAGACAACAAGAAACACTGGAGAAGCTTAATATCCCCCTCACTCAGGGTTCCTTAGAAAGCAGAGCTGACAGTTTTCTGTGGGTGCACTCACAGAGGCATTTCTCTGTGGGTGGATGATGCAGATAAAGCAGGAAGGACAGTATTCAAACGTCACATACACATAAATGCAGTATTCCATGAAGCTTCAACTTCAGAATCATGTGCTGGGAAATATGAGACACCTCTGCTCAACTTTCTTAAACTTCAAGCATAATTAACGGGGCAAATTGCAGCAAACCTCTGCTGGTATGTTGATGGGAGTGCAAGACTGACCCGCAGCTTTTAAAAAGGTAAATTAAGAGATATTATAGTTACAGTGCAAAAAAGATAAAATTTCAGGCATAATACACAAGCATAGCACTAAACAGGGGGAAAATGCATGCAAAAGAAAAGAAGAACTGAGGTATTTAAGTGAAGAGTGCCTACAAGTCTAATTAAAGAAACTTAGGCAAATGCCTAAAAAAAAGTCTTTTTCCTTTTCCAAAGACAGAAATAATAAGCTAGTTTATCTAAATTAATGACCTAAATCACAGATGTATCAAAATTATGGCAGTTTATCACAAACGTTAATCTTTCACGGCATTAACAGCACAGCTTTGGTACACGACACATGTATGCAACATTATGAAAAGTACAGTAAGAAATTTATGTGAGGAGGCTAAGGGTAAAGGTGCTCTGTTTTGCTTCTTTAAATAAGTAAGCAATCAATTATAAAATCTGCAGCATATTTTAGGTGTGGTATGTCTAAGGTTTCTTTTTTTGAAGCAACAACCTAGAAGGCAAAATTATTTGCCACAAAGCATTTCCATCAGTGGAACTACCTAGCAGGAGGTCTTTAGTAAAATAGGGTGTTTAGCCAAAGATCATTTTTATGATGATAAAAAATATCTGTAGATTACATATTCTGGTTTTTAAAATGTCTTCAGTATACATGACAGAAACTTTAGTATGATCCTGTAATAAGTTACAGCTATACTAGTGAGTTGTAAGTATCACGTTGTCTCAACATCTAATACATAACAAAACAAAGGCAATGTAAAACATTTTTCCAAAAAGATCAGAGATTAAAGAATATCCATGAAGGTTTTACTTTTAATGCAAGAATGTTTTTTATGCAAGACTATGTGGCATTACAAAACTAAAATGTGATTCACCAAGATGACAGCCAATGTTCATTAAAAATCTGTCCGTTACTATCAGGTGCAACAGCGACCAGGAACATCACCTTACACAGTTTAACGTGGAAAGAAAAGACAACATTGGCACGCTTCTCTTCTCGAAAACCTTATCATTCTATTCAACTTATCAACTACTGCAGGACTGGCACCACTGCACACATGGAGAGATGGAGAATAATCTACATCATCTTAGGGACTGCTGGAGGTTTAAACTCCATGGCCTTCTAACACTAAGCAAAGCTGACATAAATTAAACTGAAAAACAAAAGACAAACAGACAAACAAAAACCAAAGAAAACCCTGTCAATTATTTTGAACATTTGCTAAATGTCATCATTAAAGTACTCTTGTGATTTAAAGGAAGCAGAAGTGAGGAAAGAAGACAAGATTGTGTTTGCGCAAAAAAATAAAAACTACCATTACTTCCAAAATGTTATACATATGTTAAATGTTTTATTCTGTTGTCTATCTTGTTATCAAACAAACTTTAAATTCTGCCTTCAATGCATTCAGCTCAATATCAACTTTAAGTCATCCCTTCCAATTTAAATAATTTCTCCCCTTTTTTTTTGTTTCGTTTCTTTGTTTTGAATTTTAAAAAGGGGTTTCAGCTGTTGGGAACCTGAGGTTGACTAGCTTTGAGGCTTCAGAGGGCTCTTCTTGCTGCTGCAGATTTGGCAATCCTATTACTTCGAACAACACCTTTAAATTTCCCCTGTCCCACTACTTCTATGGTGACTCTGACCTTCCCGTGGTAAGTTCTCACAGCTGGGTTAAATTTGGCAGTTTCTGGTTCCATTTCAAGCAATTCTCGCACAGGGGAATGGGGTACATTTGCAGAAAACTCTTCTATTAGCGGCATTCCTCAACCCACACATAGTTTAGACAGTTGTAATTCACAACCCACACACAGTTCGGGCAGCAGAAGGTAGGGCCTCACAGGCTTGATGTGTCTGAACATAGACTCTGCCCAAATAACTGGCTGATTGCTGAGCTATACAGTTGCTGGGAAGATCTTTATTGAGCCCAAATGCCCCCACACACCACCCACCAAGTATTAAGCAGAATCATCAGTGTCTACACACTACAGGGGAGACAGATTTTGCAGTTTAGGGAAAGTTTATACTTCCTAAAATTAAAAAAAGTCACACTTCACAATAACAAAATAGATTGTATAATTATACATTTATTATCCACCAAATCCAATTTTCAATATAAAAAATTACCAGATATAGGAAGAAACTTGAAGGGGTGGTCCATTCTCCATGGAGAAAAATAGAAATCAGTAGAAACTGACTCTGAGTGGGTCCAGGTAATGAATTTAGCAGACAAAAACCTCAAGGCAGCTATTAGGATATGCTCAAAGAATTAAAGGAAACCAGTAAATAGTAAACAGAAACTATGGAAAGAAAACAAGTGACATTCTAAGCTGAAATGTACACGAACTTTAAAAAAATCACTAAATGGTTTAAACAGCAGATTGACATGGCAGACAAAGTATATCATATTCCATTAGTCACATGAACCAATCTTCATAGAGTGTGAGAAGGGACTACGGACAGTTGTGAATACAGGGCGTGGGGATCATTAGAGGCCATCTTAAAGGATGGCCACCTTAACATATATAAGTGGGCCCATTTTGGGACTCTGTCTACTGTTGCAATGATTTATTTCTACTTTATCATTTACCATCTACTTTCACCATTACCACACTGTCTTAATTTCTGTAGTTTTACATTAAATCTTAATCTAAAGATCTAACTTAATATAAAGACCTGCCTGGCTTAATCAGATAGAAAAGTCGTCCAACTTGTTTCTTTCTTCTTCTTTCAATATTATTTTGACTACTCTAGATCTTTTGACTTTCCAGCATGAGCTTGCAATTAGCCAGCCAATTTCTAGAAAAACAAAAAGTTTGCTGAAATTTTGATTGGGGACTTTTTGAAATACAGATGAGTTAGACATGAATCGCCATCTAAGCAGTCTTGAGTCTTCCAGTGCATGAACATAGTTTATTCCTCCATTTAATTAAGTCTTTAAATTCTCTCAGTAATATTTTTAGTTATCACACTATGTCAGAGCCTATGCTTTTTCATTTTTTCCTGTGTATTTAGGTTTTTAAAATGAAATTACTTATTTATTTTCACTTGTTCCTCACTTGTTTATAAAATAGATTTTATTTTTGTATATTGGCCTTATAACCTATATAAATACTAAACTCACTTCTTAGTTCTAGCAAACTTTGTTTTCTTTTGTATAATCCTTAAGATTTTTTACCTATACAAGCATATTGTCTATGAGTAAAAAGTTTTCCTTCTCCTTACTAATGCCGTTTGTTTGTTTTTCTTGTTTTATGGACTGTTCAGAATCTTCAGTGCAATTGTGAGTAGAAAGAGTGAAGACTTTATTCCTATCTTATTCCCAATCTTGGATAAAACCATCTTTAATTATTTATGAATAAATATGATGTTAGCTATAACATTTATTGTAGACCCCTCTGTTGGCTTTTGAAGTTACTTTTCTGATATGGTTTAGCTGTGTCCCCACCCAAATCTCATCTTGAATTGTAGTTCTCATAATCTCCACATGTTGTGGGAAGGACCAGGTGGAGATAATTGAATCACAGAGTGGTTTCCCCCTTCCTGTGCTTGTGATAATGAATTAGTTCTCATGAGATTTGATGGTTTTATACGGGGCTTCCTCCTTTGCTGGGCACTCATTTCTCTCTCCTGCTGCCACACGAAGAAGGACGTGTTTGCTTCCCCTTCTGCCATGATTGTAAGTTTTCTGAGGCCTCTCCAGCCCTGCAGAGAAGTCAGTTAAACTTCTTTCCTTCATAAATTACTCAATCTTGGGCAGTTCTTTATAGCAGTGTGAGAATGGACTAATGCATTTTCTATATCTAGTTTGCTAACTCAAAAAGAAATCATAAATGGGTAGTGAATTTAGAGTTATTAAGATGATGAAATTTTATTTTTCTTTTCATGTGTTGTATTCCTGAGAGAAGTCCTTCTTAGTCTTAATGCATAGACACAATTTGCTATTATATTGTTGTGGATTCTTACATCTATATCTTTACATTTCTTGAAATATATTTGTCTGGTTTCAATATCAGTGTTATGCCGGCCTCATTACATAAGTTGGGAGCTAGTCCCTTCACAATTTTCTGAAGAGGGTATATGTAAAATTGTATCATTTCTTTCAAAAACAGATGTTTGCAATTCATCATGAAAGTCATCCTGGTGTGAAGTCTTATTTGTGAAGTTTTTTTGTCTTACAAATTCAATCGCTGTAACAGATATAGGGCTATTTAGAGTTCTTATTTCTCCTTGTGTATTTTATTGTGTCTGTTTTGGGAGGTGTTTTTTTCAATGAAGTTTATTCTTTTATCAAAAATTGCAAATTTAGCTGCATAACTTTTCTATAACTTCTTAATTATCTTTTTTTTTTTTTAACATGCTGGTCATATTCGGATTTTATTCTCTTTGAAGCGTTCAGATTGTATTCCACTGTTAGCTTGGTAGCTATGATTCAACTTACACTTTTAAAATTTATCTGTTGGTAAGCCCAGAAAGCTACAGAGAAATTTTTGTTATTGTTTTTAAGTTTTGGTCAGAATATTTGGAACTAGATGAATTACAACATAAACAAACTAAAGAGCTAAGTTAATGACTATACTGTTTTTACTGCTACAGAATTCAAATCCTTCTGTGCCATCTCTGACTAATTCTTTTTATTATTATTATTATACTTTAAGTTCTAGGGTACATGTGCACAACCTGCAGGTTTGTTACATATGTATACATGTGCCATGTTGGTGTGCTGCACCCGTTAACTCGTCATTTACATTAAGTATATCTCCTAATGCTATCCCTCCCCACTCCCCCCTCTCCACAATAGGCCCTGGTATGTGATGTTCCCCTTCCTGTGTCCAAGTGATCTCATTGTTCAATTCCCACCTATGAGTGAGAACATGCGGTGTTTGGTTTTCTGTTCTTGCGATAGTTTGCTGAGAATGATGGTTTCTAGCTACATTCATGTCCCTACAAAGGACACGAACTCATGGTTTTTTATGGCTGCATAGTATTCCATGGTGTATATATGCCACATTTTCTTAATCCAGTCTGTCACTGATGGACATTTGGGTTGATTCCAAGTCTTTGCTATTGTGAATAGTGCTGCAATAAACATACGTGTGCATGTGTCTTTATAGCAGCATGATTTATAATCCTTTGGGTATATACCCAGTAATGGGATGGCTGGGCCAAAGGTATTTCTAGTTCTAGATCCTTGAGGAATCACCACACTGTTTTCCACAATGGTTGAACTAGTTTACAGTCCCACCAACAGTGTAAAAGTGTTCCTATTTCTCCACATCCTCTCCAGCACCTGTTGTTTCCTGACTTTTTAATGATCACCATTCTAACTGGTGTGAGATGGTATCTCATTGTGGTTTTGATTTGCGTTTCTCTGATGGCCAGTGATGAGGAGCATTTTTTCATGTGTCTGTTGGCTGCATAAACGTCTTCTTTAGAGAAGTGTCTGTTCATATCCTTCATCCACTTTCTGATGGGGTGGTTTGAGATAAGACCACATACTCTGTATGATTTCAGTCCTTTGCCATTTATTGGATATTATTTTATTATTATGAATTTGGCCAATCTGTGAATATTTCATGAACATTTAAAAAAAAAATGTTCATGGAAACAAACACGTTCATGAAAAAATGTGTATTATGCAGTTATTAGTGGTCTATAAATATTAGTTAGGTCAATTTTTTGGCAGTGTTATTCAAATGCTATTATGGTGTTTTTTGTTTGTTTGTGTTTTTGTCTAATTGTTCTAGCAATTACTGACAAAGTAGCATTAAATATCTCCAATGAATGTTGTGGATGTGCCTATTTCTCCCTTTAGCTCTGTCAGTTTTTTCTTTACATATTTTGAAACTTTGTTATTTGGTGCAGCCACATTCAGGATTTTGTCTTCTTAGCTTCTATATTGCTTCTAAAAATAATCTTTGTCTTGATTAATATATTATCTGATATTAATGTAGCACTTCAGTTTTCTTATGATTTGTGTTTGCATGGTGTATTTTTTCAAATCTTTTATTTTTAATCTATATCTTTGTACTTAAAGTACATATGTTATAAACACTATACAGACAAATTTTATTCAGCCTGAAAATCTCTCCCTTCTAACTGAAAAACTTTATCCATTTATAAAATTATTGATATGATTATATTTAAGTAACAGTAATTGATATCATTTTGCTATTTATTTGTTACTTGTCCAGTCCGGCTTTTTAATTCATTCCCCTTCTCCTTCCTTCTTTGATTCATCAATTACTTTTTATTATTCCACTTTATTTCCTCTGTTGTCTTTTTTTTTTTTTTTTTTCAAGATGTAAGAATTCGCACCCAGCTCTTTATTGAAAACAGAATCAGTAAGCTATGGTTTGATGAGAGGACTTGTTTTAGAAACATAGCTGTATTAAATGTTGGCTTCATACTCTTAAGTAAAATATATACATTCTTAGAGGCCTTAGTTTCCTCAAGTAAATAATAGCTACTATTTATTGCTCTTGCAAAAACTAAGTAACATTATAAACGTTATAGAACATTGGGATAGGAATCAGAGAACCTGAATTCCCTCCTATTACTATAAAG
>NW_012118376.1:10593196-10612132 GCF_000951035.1 Colobus angolensis palliatus
GCACTCACTAGTGAGATGACCCCAGTACCTCAGTTCAAAATGTAGAAATCACCGGTCTTCTGTGTCCTTCGCTCTGGGAGTTGGAGACTGCAGCTGTTCCTATTCGGCCATCTTGCTCCCTATTTCCTCTGTTGTCTTTTTTATTTCACCCTTTCGTTTGGGTGTGTGTGTGCATGTGCTTGCTCTAGGAATTGCAAAATGCATCTTTAACTATTCATAGTCTAATTTGAATTAATATTATACCATTTTCCTTATAGTATAAGAACTTTGCAACACTATTCTTTGGTTTATTTTTACTTATTTTTAGTCTTATTGCTGTTACATAGTTTTATTCTTCATAGATTATAGGCCCTGCTCTACATTTTTTGTTTGCTTTAAACAGTCAATTGTCTTTTGAAGAATTTTTTAAAGTTTAAGTCTTCTATATTTACATATGCCATTTATGTGCTATTTGTTTCTTTCTACATATACCTGAGTATTTTACTGCTGTCATTTTCTATGAGCTTGAAGACCTTCCTTTATCATTTCCTGTAGAGCAATTCTGCTTTTAGGAAACTCTCTTGAATTTTATCTGAATTATTTTAACTTTATTTATTTATTTTTTTATTTTTGAGATAGAGTTTTGCTCTTGTAACCCAAGCCAGAGTGCAATGGCACGATCTCGGCTCACTGCAACCTCCACCTCCAGAGTTCAAGTGATTCTCCTGTCTCAGCTTCCCAAGTAGTTGGGATTACAGACCACTCCTGGCTAATTTTTGTAGAAGAGACAGGGTTTCCCAGTGTTGACAAGGCTGGTCTTGAACTCCAGACCTCAAGTGATCTGCCTGTCTTGGCCTCCCAAAGTGCTGAGATTACAGGCTTGAGCCACCACACTCTGCCTGATTCATTTTAAAGTGTCTTTATTTTCTTTCAATCTTGTAAAATATTTTTTAACTTAATATTGAACTTATCCCTTTCGGGGTTTTGAAGATGGGATTTTATGTTCTGGTTTGCCTTACTTCTGAGAGAAATTAGTAATCATTATTGTTGTGCACCTATATGTAAAATTATATTTAATATAATTTATGATTTTTCCTACTTTGGTTGCTTTTAATATTTTCTGCTTATTTTTATTCTTAGCAATTTGACTATGATATGTCTAGGTGTAGTTTTCATTGGTCATTATCCTTGGGGGTTCACTGAACTATTTAGATATGAAGGCTTATGGTCTTCATTATATTTGTGAAGAATTTGCCTGTGATATTTTCCAATATTTTTTCTTCCCCAATTTCTCCCTTCCCTTCTTGTGGGATTCTAGTTATAGGTATGTAGTTCATTGTACTACAAGTCACTGAGGTTCTGTTTATTTTTATTTTCTGTACTTTTATTTGGATCATTTGGATAGCTCCCATTGCTCTGCCTTCAAGTTCACTCATCTTTTCTTCAGCAGTGTTCAATCTGCTGTTATACCCATCCAGGGCATTTTTTTTCAGTTATTATATCTTTCAGAATTATAATGTTCATCTAGCTCTTTTTTATAGCTTGTTTTATTTTTTCTTTTGCAGAGATTTTCCATCTGCATACTTTACATTCATAATAGCTGTCTTAACGTCTGTGCTGTATCTGAGTGTTTGTATTGATCACTTTTTCTCCTCATTATGGTCATGTTTTTCCTCTTCTTATTTAGTAACAGTTTTGATTGCATGCTTGCACACTGTGGATATTGCTGTTGAGTCTAGATTTTGGTTGTCATTCTCTAGAATATTGTATTAGTTTGTTCTCATGCTGCTAATGAAGACATACCTAAGACTGGGTAATTTATAAAGAAAAGAGATGTAATGAACTCACAGTTCCACACGGCTGGGGAGCCCTCACAATCATGGCAGAAGATCAAGGAAGAACAAAGGGAAATCTTACATGGTGGCAGGCAAAGCATGTCTGCATTCTTGAGACAACACATATAGAAAACAATGACCAAAACAACAAATAATTTTTTAAAGTTTCATTGCTTCTGGAAATTGTATTTGTTATTTTACAGGACAAAATATTCATGTGAGAATACTTTTACCTTCAAATAAGCATTCTATGTTTTTTGCTATTACTAAATGTAGTAATAGTGTATTTAAAAATCCATGAGATAAGTTATTATCAGTAAGACATTATTAAAATATACACATTTTAATATGTGTATTAAAGTGCATTTATATTTTTATGTTTATAAATATGTATATTTTTAGAAAATATATTCCTATATTAAAACATATAGTACATATTTTATTAATTTTATCTGAAATATTTTAATATTTAATGAAGTAAATAATACTGATAAACTAATATTTGAAGTTAATATTTAATAATAATTAAATATGTTAATACATGCATATTAATCTGTATAAACATAATACATTATCAAATAAAATACATTTACTTCTATCTTGACTTTTTAATAATATGGTTATTTGAAGCATTATTTAGGTTGAATATTATTAAGTTAGGTTAAGAAAATTATATTAAATAACTTTTTAAAAACAATTTCTGGCAAAATAAAATATATAAATAGACCTTCCTGTTAAAGCTGCTTGTTTAGTTTTGCTATGAATTATTCTAGTGAGTTCAAACAGATTTTTAATAGCACTTGAGATATAATTTGCATACAATGCAATTGACTCATTTGATGTGGGCAGCACATTTTTTAGTACATTCACAGAATTGTGCAACCCTTACCACAATTGCGTTGTTACCACAATCTAGAATATTTTCATCACCCCTTCACCCTCATACCCATCAGCAGTCACTCCTTATAGTCTCTCTACTACCCCTCTTGCTCAGCCTTAGGCAATGACTTACCTACTTTTTGTCTCTACAGATTTACCTTTATGGATATTTCAAATAAATTGAGTCATACAATATGTGGTCGTTTTGGACTGGTTTCTTTCACTTGCATAATATTTTCTACATTCATCTAGATTCATCTAGATACACTGACACATGTAGCAAGTGTCAATACTTCATTTCTTTTTCTTGCTGAATAACATTCCATTGTAGGATATACAATCTTTTATTTATCCATTCATTCATTGATGAACATTTGGGTTATTTCCACTTTTTGCCTACTATAAACAATGCTACTATGAACATTTATGTACACATTTTTCAGTGGTTGTATGTTTTCATTTCTCTTGGGTATACATACAGGAAAATTTCTAGGTTTTAAGGAAAATTCTAAATTTGATTATTCGAGGATTGGCCTTCCAAAGATTTCCAAAGCAGCTGCTCACCTTACTTTAAAGCCGCTTGTTTAGTTATGCTAAACAAGTTATCCCACGAGCAATAGATGACGGTTCCAATTTCTCCACATCTTCACCAACATGCGTTATCATCTATCTGTCTGATTATAGCCATCCTAGTGCAGGCAAAGTGGTTTCTTATTGTGGTTTTGATTTGTATTTTCCTGATGGCTAATGATATTGAGCATCTTGTTATGTGCTTATTGACCATTTGTATATCTGCTTTTGAAAAAAATCTCTTCAGATCCTTTGTGCATTTCAAAATTGGGTTACTTGACATTTTATTATTGAGCTGCAATAGCGAATATTTTCTCCCATTCTTTGGGTTGCTTGTTCACTTTCTTCATGGTTTCCTCTGAAGCAAGATTATTTTCTTTTCATGAAGTACAATTTATCTCTCTTTTCTTTTGTTTCTTGTGCTTTGGATATCATATTTGAGAAAGTCTTTTCTAATCCAGGGTCCTAAAGTTGTCCTCCTACATTTTTATTGTTATGTTTGTTCTGAAGAGAAACCTAGCTTTGTTTTGTTGCATGTAGATATCTAGTTGTCCTAGCACCATTTTTAAAAAGATTATTCTTTCCTCGTTAAATTGGCTTGGCTTCCTCAAACAGATTTTTGAATTCTCATATTTACTGATAAAAATCACTGGTCTTGTTTTGTGATCTTTGTTTTCAAAGGTGATGTGTAGACCAAGTGGACCTGAGATCTGTTTCCATGGAGATGTTGAAACCATCCTTTGCCTTGCCAGGTGTCTTCCTGTGTATTCAGGCCAAAAGCCTTGACCTTGCAACCATTGCATCTATTCCACACTATGCTCCCCACTTCCACATTAGTGCTAGGCAATTCTGAGCTGGACACCCCTGTTAAAATTACCCTAGGAGCAGCTTTCACCTTACATATAAACATTTTGGGTAATAAGAAGCTTGTAAGAGTTAGAGATTGCTTTTAGATAGTGTGCACACTCAAGAACCAAAATGGTTATGATCAACATTGTTCTAGAGAAAGTCAAAAAGAAGCTGAAAGCAACTAACCCCTGACACGTCCCAGGAGACAAACCTGTTCCTTGTTTTTCCCAGATGCAGCCACCAGCAACATTAAGGTGCTCTGATAAATTCTTTACATTTGTTTTCTTTGAAAAAACTCATTAATTACAATGTTCCTTCTGTCCTCTTGTGAGAGGGACAGTTATGCTGAAAGCAATATGTTTCCAGTGCCAAACCACCTTCCCATTATTGTAGGCCCAAATTGCCTACTTATTCCAAGTCAAAAGTGTTCACCCGTGACCCTGTTTGCCCCCTTTCTTTCACCAATCACCTTCCTGTTATTTGCATTATTGACAAGTGACTCCATCTTCATGTTGAGGAAATGGCATGAAAGAGATTCACTGTGTGAGGCAGAGGTCATTCCTAGATGAGGCCATTGCTTCTCAGCATTCATTGAATGGTCTGAATTTCCATTCAAAAAGTATCAATTAAATGCAAGCTATTGGCTAACACTGGTAGCAAAATTAGTCCCTTCTCTCCAGGACCATACCATGTAATTGATGAGCAAAACACATCCTAAACAATTCAATCTTCTCATAAAGTAGCATGTGGGCAAGGGCCAAAATGAATTGGAAAAGAAAGATTTAATGAGAATTTTTTGGTACAAAGCCTGGAATATGGCTAAGGTGAGTAAATGTTTCTATATGAATGCTGATGAGATCAAGAAAGATAACAGTGCAACAAGTGCAAGTCAGAAGGAAAGAGGTGTTTGAAACCACTCTGCTCTAAACTTGGGGAAGGAGTACTTTTTTAGCCTGATGAAAAAGTCACAGCATTTGGGAGGATTATTCTCCTTTTGAGAGTATTTTATCGATTCTGTAAAAAACATAAGGGAGCTTCAAAACTTTAGATTCCTGGAGTGTTGAAAAGCTACTTAACATGTTAAAAAGCAGTAGAGAGAAGAATCAGATGACCAACCTTGAAGTAGCTTGTCCTGGATTTTAATTCTTATTTTTCCATGTAGCATCTACGTGATCAATTTTTAATCTCAGAGCTTCAATTCTTTCACTTATAAAATTGGAATAAAGATTCCTATCTCCCAGAATTACTGTATTTGTCAGGATAACATGTAATAAAATTACTGATGTCTATTAGATACTGACTAAATTGCCAGGGAATATGGGCTTAATATTTAGATACAAATTACTTTATTTATGTATTTTTAGTTTATACTCCCTTTCTTCCCTTAAGTGCAGAGATTGTTAGTCTACACTTAGACTAACAAATTAATAGTATTATTCTTTTTTTTTTTTCAGGTAATTTAAACTTTGGGTCTAAGGAAATGTTAACTGCATTGCAATTCTGTCCAAAGGCATGAATACATTTAGATAATCACACAAAAAAAGGATCATGCTCCTTTTCGCAGGGACTGCAAAATGATTTCTAGAAAAATTTTTTAATCTAATGACCTTTTTCAAAAAGCAGTATTGGTTTCCTCTATAATAAAAATTTAGTGGTCCGCAGTATAGTGAACAATTAATGCATTTGCAAAAATGTCTCATACTGGGGTAATTTATTAATTTTTGAGTACTTGTCTTCATATACCTAGAGGTACTTTGTGATTTCCATCTGTAAGCAAGAACCATGAAGAAGCAGGTGTCATGGAAAGCCATTTAGCAATCGTACTGGACATGGTTTATATATTCTCCCTAGATTCACTTGGTTGTGTTGTGGTATGAGAAAGAATTTGGTCTTTTCTCCTAGTATTTGACATACAGCTTCAAACCCCCTTGGAATTTCCTGAGAGCCAGGAGGGTCTTTTGTTACTAATAATGAGCCCCTAAGGACCACATTAGAGTTTATGCTAATGAGATAACTCATAGTGGGAGGAAGGAAAGGGGTTGTATAGCTTGAAGATGAAGGCTAGTTTCCAGGAAAACTAATGACAAATTGGAAGTGTGAGAGGATGGCTGGAGATTGAGTTCAACAACATGGCCAGTAATTTCATCAATTGTGCCTACATAATGAGACCTAGATAAAAACTCTGAAGAATGGGCTCAGGAAGCTTCCTGGTTGGTGAACATAGGAATATACAGGAAGCAAGGGTCCATCAGGTCACACCCTAATCCTTTGCAGAGTGCAGCATGGGTTCCATTACCCACCTTGGTGAGTGCTGCAACAGCTACAGGACCCAAATCTACCAGACCCATGGCAACTCTGGCTTCCTAGTGGCTACCTGGAGGGTACAGGTAGCAAAGCCCCAGTATCTCATGGGATGACCTTTCACCAAGGAGGGAACCAGGAGATAAATCAACCAACTTCCCTGCCACTGAAGAATTTTGTAAGACACAGGGATTGTTGACAACCTCTCTGGAGACATCCTATATATCTAAATAGCTGAGTTTTCTTGGGTGTGAAATTGCAGCCAGATCAGTAATGTACTTCTTTCCAATTTTTCTTCCTTTTCTTTATTTTTGCTTCTCTGGGATTACACCAACCCCTAAAGCATCAGCATGCAAGCTCTTCCTTCGGTTCTGTTTTCTAGGAAATCCAGGATAAGACAGAAGTATGACTAAGAAATCCCGTTGTTCAAGGGAGATGCAGCTGATGGCCTAGTGAGTAGTTTGCCTAGCGTCTGAAATGTAAACTGCAATGTCTGCACCCCTCAGGGGCAGGATGGGCTCTGATGGAGCCATCTGGCAGCAGATTGAGACATCAGCCCAGGCTGTGAAACCCCAGATATGTTACTGGGCCCCTCCTACTGATGTATAATACTTGAAACTAAAAATCCTGTCATATAGAAAAAATATTTAAATTACAAACATTGTTAGCTAGTAAACTCTCCCTGTTTTAGGCGTGATAGGATGTCTTTGCTACTATCATAATGATGATGACGGTTGATCGCCAGTACGGCTATTTAAAAAAAAATCTTAATTGACAAAGTAAAAGTTCTAATTTAAAAAAAATAGAAAAGTGTTTATGATATGCAAAATCTTAGAGCCTCTGGATTTCCCCATTAGAGGACAGGACCCCAATTATCCATCCTGTGGCTTTTCTTTGGCCCAGATGTAAGATTCATTTAGACTGCCCTTTTCGATGACCGTGAAAGGGAGTAACTGACTGGGGGCTTATAAACTGTTGGTGGTGAACCAGTGGAGGAGTGTGGGCTTCTCTTGTCAGATGCTTATCTGGAATATAACAAGGAAATTACTAACTAGATTGAGGCTGAAAAAAATTAGAGAAGACATTTCTTTTGCATACCCACTACCTCTTTTCTTAAGTTTCCCATGCAGTAGTCACTTACTCTGTAAAATATCAGATTTTAGGTTTCCGGTATCTAGTGCTAACAGGACAATACATTTACTGAGTCCATATCTGTTAGGACTATTTGCTAAATGAGACTATAATTGTTTTATTAAAATAAATAATTATTGAGAAATTGTAGTAGACAGACTTTTAGCTATAGCGAAGTGAAGAGATAAGCTGATACTCTCCCCAACAAAAAACATAAGCCTGTTTTAAAAAAAAACCCACAAAACCATATCAGTGCTCTGAAAATTGACAAAAGCAAAGGTAAATGAAAAACTGGAAGGTATTTATTCATGAAAAAAAGAAACCCAGAAATTTAGGAAAGAACAGTAGAAATCTTCAGGGTTTTTGGTTGGGGCTACACCCATCTACATCTGCTACATCCCCTCATTTGGTGCTATGATAGAGTCAGAATTGGGTGAACCATGAAAAACAGCAGCTTCCTTGCCATGGGAGGCTAACTCAATTTGGAACGAAAAGGAAAATCCATACCTGTCAGCACTGTTAATAAAAGTAACACCTTTGGTAGAAAATAAAAGAGAAAATCCACAGCTCTGCTAGCCAAAGCTTGCAGTCCTAGTTGGTGAGAGTGGTGGACCAGCCATGAGTTTAACAAGGAGATACTAAAGAAAGTCAGAGAAGGAATGTATGAGCCTTTCATATGTCTCTGTCTAACTAGAAAATTACTGACATGTGCAAGGGAGATCTGAGAGGCAAGGGAGATCTGAGAGTCCTGGTAGAAGAGAGAAGCTGAGACAGAATTCGTAACAGCCTGAACTTGTAATGCACTTCTCAGCCTGCACACAGGTCCACTGGGAGAGGTGGATGCCTTAGGGATGGAACTTTTTATGGACAACATCTCCATCACTGCCTGAAAAATAAGCAAGATATACTATGCAGACTTGGGAGCAAGCTTCTAACAAGTCAGGTGAAAAATAAAAATAAGAGTAAAATATCTAAGCAGAGACATCAATGGCTTCACACCATTGGAGAGACGGATTCCATAAATTAAATCCAGGTGAGTTTTAAAAAGATTTCCATGGGGGGAAATCAGAATCCAGATTTGCTATAGTATATTGTCATAATTTAATTATTAAAATTATCACAATTTAATTTTCAACAACAAAAAATTGAGACATTCAAAGAAATAGGAAAATGTGAGCCTTACTCAGGGGAAAAGCAGTCATTAGAAATGAAATCTAGTAGGTCCAAATGTTGGCATCAGCAAAGATGCCGAATAATTATTATAAATACATTCAAAGAATTAAAGGAAAATGTAATGACAGTGTGAAAACAAATAAGGACACCAGCACTCAGATTTTAGTTTCTAATATTATTCTCCACTGGAAGAACATAGCAGTTCTTGAAGAAATGGCTGGGGCGGGGATATACAAGCTGACCCTGGAGTGACTTGTAGTGTCATAAGAGTAAGAAAATGCTCAGAAAACCATAATAATGGAGGTATGGCAAAGGGACACAAGATGTAAATGAAAGAGCTCCCAATGGACAAATCTGAAACAATTTCAGCAACAAAATAAATAATGTAGTATTGGATTATAGCCCAAAGTAAAAATACATATCCACCTCCCTACTAATAGGAACAAATTGTTGAATAAATAAGGGAAAATAGACAAATCTCCCTTACAGAAGAATTTCAAATCATTTAGTAAATACTCTCACCTCAAAGAGGTGGAGGTAACTCTCTATATTTAAGTGTAGAATGTACATAATTGCTTCCTTCTGAAGAAAGGAAGTATGGAAGTTGGGAACAAAAACCAACTTTTCAGTGGAGAAACCACATACTTCTAAAGCCAGATGATCAAGGTTAATGTTATCTGTGATATGTCGGGTTAATAGTATGTGCCCTGGATATTATGTGATGAGGATAGTACTTATACATCTGCAGTCTTACTCCCAAAAGCCCATAATTTCAGTCAAACTCTGACCATGAGAAAAACATCAGACAAATTAAAATCAAAGGACAGTCTACAAAATACCTAATCATTACTTTAAAAAAAGTCGAGGTCATTAAAATCACAAAAAGTCTGAGAATTTGTCACAGTCTAGAAGAAGCTGAGGAGAAATAATGACTAAATGTAATGTAATATCCTGGATGGGGCCTTGGAACTGAGAAAGGACATTAGGTAAAAACTAAAGAAATCTGAGTAAAGTTTGGGTTTTAATAATAATGGATCAAAACTGGTTCTTTAGTAGTGGAACATACAATAGGTTAACAATAGAAAATTTGGTTTGGGCTACCTGAGAACTCTATAGTATTCTTGCAAATGTTCTATAAATCTAAAACTGTTCCAAAGTTAGAAGATTATTAAAAAAAAACAAATGGGGGAATCTCAACAGAGATATAAAAACTATAACAAATGGAATTTCTAGATTTGAAAAGTAAAATAACTTGAATGAAAATCTTGCTAGAGAAGATCAACAGCAGATTTGAGATAGTCATTTGGATGAATTTTCACTTCCTAATTTCAAAACTTACTACAAAGTAACACTAATCAAGATAGCTTATCTTGACAGATATGGGACAGGTATTGCAATATAAACATATAGATAGACCAATGGAACAGAATAGGAAGTCCCAGAATGAAACTCTTATATTTATAGTCAACTGTTTTTCAGTAAAATGTACCAAGGTGATTCAGTGGGAGAAATGATAGCCTTTTTCGAGAATGGTTACAGAAGAATTGAATATTCATATACAAAAAAAGAACTTATCTTTTTCTCACATCACATAAAAAATTAACGAAATTCCCAAAATCAATTGCAAATTTAAACGTAAAAGCAAAAACTATAAAACTACTAGAAGAAAATCTAAAATTTTTGTCACCATGGGCACTAATGTGACACCAAAAGCAAGATCTTAAAGAGAAGCAGGATCTTAAAGAGAAAAAGAAATTATAAATTAACTTCTTCAAAATTAAAGTATTGTTTTTTAGAGACAGGATCTCACTATGTTGCCCATGCTACCTACACTTGAACTCCTGGGCTTAAGTAACCCACCTGTCTCAGCTTCCCAAGTAAGAATTTAAAAATTAAAACCTTTTGCTTTTCCAAAAACATCACTGAGAAAATGAAAGCATAAGCCATACACAATGAAAAACATGTGTAAATTATATATCCGATGAAAGACTTGTCTCTAAAATTTAAAAACACTCGTTATAAGAAGAAGATAAACAGCCTGATTATAATGGAGCTAAAAGATTTGAAGGCATTTCACTCAAGAAGGCATATGAATGCTTTAACAGAACTTAAAAACATGATCAACATCATTAGTCAGCAGGGAAATACAAATTAAAATCTCAGTGAGAGACCACTGCATACTCACTAGAATAACTAAAATACAAAAAGACTGACAATACCAAGTGTTGGAGAGGATGTGGAGAGATTCAAACCCTCATACATTCCTGGTGAGAATGTAAATTGGTGTAGCCATTTTTTATAAATGTTGGCATTTTCATAAAATTGAAACATATATTTACCATGTGACCCAGCAATTCGGCTCATAGGGTAACTACTCAGGAGAAATGAAAATATATGCCCAACTAAAAATCTGTGCACAAATGTTTATTGTGACTTTATTTATATTAGCCAAAAAGTATATCCAATGCAATCAAAATTCATAAGCAGAATGTGGTATATGTGAACAATGTAATACTATTCGGCAACAAAAAGAAATGAACTACTGATACATGCTACGTCAGTGAACCTCAAAAATATTATGCAAAGCAAAAGAAGCTAGACTTAAAAGACTACATATTGTATTATTCCATTTACACAAAATTTCTAGAAAATACAAATCTATAGAGAAAGAAAGCAATGTTTCCCTGAGACTAGAGGTGGAAGCTGGGACTGATTGCAAATGAGCATGAGAGAACTTTGGGATGGTAGAAATTTTCTAAAACTGGATTTTGGGGTATGCTGCACAACTCTACAAATTTACTACAAATTTTGGATTATGCATGTGCAATGAGTGAATTTTATGGTATATAAACTATACCTCAATAAAGCTGCTTTAACGATTGCTATGCCACTGCAATTCAAGCCTCAGTGATATGCAGTTTTGTTCTGTTTTGCTTTAGCGTCTTGGGTTCTAGATGGAAGCTTGAAAGTGTTCATGTTCTTTGCATCCAAAAATCATGTCTGGAATAAAGAGCCTGTGGGTTCACTAGAAGACAGTTCCAATTTAATAAATGCAATTGGAAACCAACTTATACCTTTTAATAATAGTGCAATCTTTTTATAAACCAAAACTTTCCCTTTTCTTATTGGAGAAAGTTTTTTTTTTTTTA
This sequence comes from Colobus angolensis palliatus, assembly GCF_000951035.1. Lineage (NCBI taxonomy): Eukaryota > Metazoa > Chordata > Mammalia > Primates > Cercopithecidae > Colobus > Colobus angolensis. The sequence continues at coordinate 10,605,063 of NW_012118376.1, forward strand.
AATTAAAATGTTTTTGATTTTATAGGACACTTCAAAAATGAAGACTCTTAAAAGGAAAATGTTCTGGGATTCTTTTTTTTTTTGCCATTTCTTTTGAATACACATATAATACAGAGCTGAAAAGGAGTACATTTGAAATGTAAGACATTCTTTCACTTCATTTCTCATTTATTTGTCCTTTACTCATTCCAACAATGCATGTCTGTCTGCATTTTCTAAGCTCGGTTTTTCAGAACTCTCTGCTTTTGTTTTATTGAATCTTATTTTTTGGTTGAGAACTTTCTTTTTTCTATACTTTAAGTTCTAGGGTACATGTGCACAATGTGCAGGTTTGTTACATAGGTATTCATATACCATGTTGGTTTGCTGCATCCATTAACTTGTCATTTACATGGCTAGCCAGTTTTGGTTGGGAACCTTTTTAAACTATCTTGTGTTAAAGGAAAATAAAATCTTGGGACCCTAAACTTAGTATGTCACAAGGAAGAGTTAAGATTGGAAACTGAGTCATACAAAACAACCCTGCCTTTCCTTTTGCTCCTAAACAGATAACCACATGATAGAAGGCCACGTATCTCCCCTGGTGGCTTCCTTACCCTGACAATGTAAATTAACAGCTTACCTTCATGAGTATGGGATAAGAGACAACTAGAAATCGCCCATCTGCCCTCCCTGAGATAAATGTATGTTTGATTTCTTCCACTACTATAAGATTATCTTATGGAAAGTACAGACTGAGCACAAGATGAAAACTGTTCCTCTACCCCCTGATTTTCACAGGCAACACATAGATTCAGTGAGCACTAATCAAAGCCTCAAAAGAATATAACCACTTTCTCATTTGTCTACCCTTCTCTTTATTTCCCTTCCCCCTTCCCTGCTTGTCTGCTTTTTCTCTCTTACCTATTGAAGCCTGCAAAACTCTCCTTGGAAAAAGTGCTGGCCACAGATCCTACAATAGCTTGTGTCTGTTTTTCCTGGGTATGGCCTCAACCTTGGCAAAGTAAACCTCTAAATTGACTGAGACCTGTCTTGGACACGTTTTTGGTTTACTTCTGTATTATGCCTACCTTGGGTACAGACAACATTAATTTCAAGGGACCTTCCTCCCTTCTTTTAGGATCTACTCTACTGCTGCTTTCTGATGGCTTTGTGATCAGTGCCCCCATTAGCAGTTTGACCACTCTGTTCTGTTTTAATTTGTAAAATGATGAATACCAATAGTATTTGTAACATAATAAGAAATATGTATTTTGTCTCTTTCCCTGGTTTCCAACCAGAATTTCTAAAACCCTTGTAATTTCTTGAATGATTGGAGTGATAAGAGTATCTTTTATTATAATAGTTATCCCTAGTTCCTGAAACAAGAACTTCTAAGACCCTTAGCATCTCTGTGTGATGAGTGTCTTTTTGTGTGCTAAGTAGATGGCTGGTGGCTAGGGGCCTCTAGGTAGCTTAGGGTGAGGGCTAGGATTGCCAGAGGAGCAAAGCATGTGACTCGAGGAGGGGCCGGGAGTAGGACTGGAGATTGAGTTGATTATCAATTAAGTCATTACTTAATCAATTATGCTTATGTAATAGAACCTCCATAAAAATCTTAAACAATGGTATCTGGGGAGTTTCCAGGTTGGTGAACACATCCACCTGCTAGGAGAGTGATACATCCTATTTCCATGGGGCAAACCTGTTGCATTCAGGACAGTTCCAGACCTTGCCCTGTGTACCTCTTCATCTGGCTGCCCATCTGTGTCCTTTATAAGTTAGTAAACATTAGTAAAGTGTTTCCCTGAGTTCTGTGAGCTGCTCTAGCAAATTATCAAACCTGAGGAAGAGGTCACGGGAATCCCCACTTTGTAGCTCAATTGGACAGTAGTGAGAGCAACCTTTGGACCCAGTGCTGTGATTGGTGTCCGAAGTGGAGAACAGTCTGAGCCCTTAACCTGTGGGGTCTGCCCTAAGTTAGTGTCAAAATTGAATTAAAATTGTACGACACTCATTTGGTATCCACAGGGAACTGGAGAATTGCTTAGTGTGGAAAATCCACACATTTGGTGTCAGAAATGCATGAGTAGAAAAACAAGTTTTCCTTTTAGTACTTCATAAGCTTACTTTGAAGTTTGAAAGTACTGTACATAGCATATTCTTGGCCACCAATAGAGATGGATTTTCTTTACCTTTACAACGAATGTTTATGGAAAGTATGAATGTTGAAGATAGGCCATTTGTAGTAAGTCTCAAATTTGGAAGAAGGCATGCCTCAAATTGTGTTTATAACTTGTAAGGCAACTCCATGGAAATAATTTTTCACATGAAAATAATTAAAGTTTTAGGCTTGCCTATAAAGTGTAGTCTAAGCCATTATATTGGTCTGTGGTTCTCAGTCTAGGGTTCGTATATTGCCAAGTATATATAATCACATATAGCATATGGGGTATACGGGAAGCCCAGAATAAATATAGCTTATGTTTTGGAGAGTGGTTACTTTTACATATATAAATAATCCAAGATATTTTAAAATTTAAGTCAATATAACAAGGAGAAGAATGCAAAAATGCTTATGAACTTTCAAGATAAGTCGTACATCTTCAAAGAGATTTCACAGAGGGTAGATGGGGCTTGGGGAAATGGTGGGATACACAACCCCTGTCCTTTAATGGACACTTGTGTGGAAAAATCTAATCACCTCTCATCCAGTTTCATGGTGGTATGCACACAACAGTACTTCAGAACTAACTTTCTAAGTTTAATATTGTTGCTATGGGACAATATTGTATGAGACATTGATTACACAGGGTTCTGCATCACCATCATCCCTACTCCATTACATTTTTACTGGCTGTAACACACTTTGACTTGTCAGTCTCAAACACTAGGGAAGGAAACCAAACTGAGAGTCCCAAGCAGGAAGAAATGAGAATTTATGGTTCTTGAGAGAGGATCCCAGATAGTAGATAAAGAGACTGAGGCATAGTTCTTGCAAGATTCAGAGGGGGGTTCAAATCTTCTGTAACTGTGCTCTGAAAATGAAGTCTTAGGGAATGGGAAGGCTGCTTATCAGGTCCTTCATAAGTGATAGTGATGGCTATGGCCTTTAGCCACAGGAAGCCATCCGGGGATGAAGAACCTGCATCTTCAAGGACAGCCTGTTGACCCTCTGCCATCACTGGACCTGATGAAATAAGGAAGAAATGTAGGAGAGGAAAACCATCTCAAGGAGAGTGGAATAGCTGAACTGCTTACTGAGGGAAAGTTCTGGTTGCAAAGGAGGTAAGGAGTTACACAGAAGGAAGGTGAGTCCCTAGTCAGAGTGGTCACTCAGCTCCTACATCAGGCATTCCAAAGCCGGGGTCTCCCACTGTGCATAATAGGAGGTTGCCTTTACCAGGTCAGGAGTGTGTGATGTGTACAAACGAACAGGCCATGAGTGGGGGCCAGGGAGGCACATATATCTCTCAGATGTATTTTGTTTGGCCTGTCCAGTGTTTTAGAAACAAGAGGGGAATATCACATATGTATGAAGATTTCTGGATTTTGTTGAAGAAAATGTCACAAGTTTAGGTACAACACAGCATTCCAGCAAGGCAATGACCAGTTGGAGCCTGAACTCTCCTGTTCTCCACAGTCTCTTTTCTTTCCTATTGTTTTGTACTCAGCTCTCTTCACTTATTTATGTGAGTGGCCCAGATTCTGGAGGCATGTGAGCTTGTGATCCTTGGCAAAGACTAAGGACTCCTAGAGGCTTCATTGCATTACTAGAATATATTTAGGGAGTCCTGCTATTTGACACTTTTTAGCCACCTGTCCTAACTTAACTATCACTAAAGTAAACATGTTATATATTAAAAACACTTAGAATAATGTCTGGCACATAATAGATACTTAATACTTAAAACTTGTTATTCCTAGGAAATAAAAATCAATTTATTCAGATTCATTCATTCATTCATTCAGATTTTCTACTGATTCAGTTTTGCCAATTCCCACCACCTAATAATACTGACATTTTTAAAAATTCTATTTTACTCAAAATGTATCAAATCTACACTTATCAATGAGTCACTATGAGCCTGGTTGTACATACTGAATTCTACAAAATACAGTGTCAGCCTGTTATTACTAGCTTGATTATTAATGACCTGCTAATGGAAGAGAGGCCCTGACAACCAAGTGGTTGTTAATAGCTCTTCTCTGGGACATGAAATTTAAACACAAAGTTAACCATTTTTAAATGAAGTAGGAGACCTCTGGGATGGTCTTGAAAAGGAGAGGTTTGTTGTTGTTGTTTTGGTAATGTATGTAAGAGAAGAAATAAAAATGAACTATATAAACAGGAAATACAATTAGGATTGCTTGGAGCAAGCATGGCTGTAAGAGCTGTGATCATCTCAGAATAATTTATCATGGAGCTGGAAGACAGCTCAGTCAGATGATCCCCTCCTTTCTTTAGCTGAGGAAGAAGCTGAACTCCAAAGAGGGGATGCTGCTGGGGCAAAGTCACTGCCTGTAGTGGCAGAGTCATTCGAAGATGGGACTGATCTCTCTACTCCCACTCTGCAGAGTGCAGCATGTGGGGTCAGATGCTGAATCTGTCAAACATGGGGAAGGGTACATAGGGCGATTCTCCTACATTGGCACCGGTCAGGCTTTCATTTGAGCCTCTCTTCATTCAGATTGTGCACTGCACTCTCCCTGTCCACTGCACAGCCATCTTCCTCAATTGCAACACAATCTGAATGTTTGCTACCACCGAGAAGTAACTCTAGAAAGGTGCAGAGGAGAGCAGCGAAAGTTGTTAAAGTTACAGAAACCATCCCTGGGAAGACAGGCAGAAGAATTTGGATTATATTGCTGGAGAAGGAGAGAAAAATCCAACATGATGGTCCCTATGAAGAGGATAAAGATGTCAGTAAGGAGGCGTTCAAAGTGAGGGTTAATAAATCAAAGAATCACGGCTTTAGAACAGCAAGGAAGCTTATACATTGTGGCTTTAGAACAGCAAGGAAGCTTATACATTGTAAGTTCAGATTCCTCCTTTGAGTTGTGATAAAATAGAGGCTCAGGAAGTGTCACCAACTTCCCTGAAGGTCATTGCAGAAATAGGGAAAGACCCCAGGACCCCTAACCGTCTCCCCACCCCCCACTCACCGTTCCTCTGCTTTTCTCTTTATAAGCCATTGCAAGTAACTGGCCAGGAAAAAAAAAGAACAAACACAAGCCTGAGAAGAAGAAAAACCTGACTTTTCCAGAAAGATTTTAAGCCAAAAGCTATCAATCATTTGGACCAAGATTCATCTGGCTAATAGGCCTTTAAACACAGATCTCCAAACTAAATTTCCAAGGTTTCTTTTTAATAGATTTTTCTAAGTATCTGCAAAAAGAAGGAAGAAAAAAAGAGCCATTTTCTACTACGAGAAGATTGGGTTTATTCGGATGGAATCATATTTTTCCTTCTTTTCTTTTATGGCTAGCGAGAATTCAAGCTTTCCGTATGCTTGGTTGCACTGGGCAGTGGCAAGGAAACAGTAACATTTGATTGACTTTTGTTTCTGCTCCCTGTAATTTTAGCTGACAGGCCAAGTTACCTTCATTTCCATATTGCCTTCTGCTGTTCTACAAGACACTCTTGCTACCTGACAGCTCTCTGGTTTGCACCTGGGTTTCTGATAAAAAGGCCAAGGACAATGGCAGGGCCTTCGCATTAGGTAATTAGAACATCCTTTCAGCACCCTGGTGTGAGCGTGCTGCTAGAGTTACAGATTTGACATGCATTAGGATGGTGCAAAGCTGTTTTTCTTCTTTCTCTTTTCATTTCCCTCCCTGTCCACTGCACAACCATCTTCCTCAATAACAACACAATCTGAATGTTTTCAGTGTGCTCTTAAGCTCCAAATAGAACCAATTGACTGTCACTTTCTTCCAGGAAACATAGCCAATAAGAAGCCAGGGCCCCAGGTTTATAATTCTGAGGTCAGAGTTAGCATCTCAGTGGAAGAGAGGGTGGAGAACTTGTCATTTTAGCTGGCCCTAGTAGCTAAAGGTTGGAGAGGAGCACATGGACTTTTCAGATTTCAGCTTGCAGCAGCCTGCTTACCTCATTACCAAGCCCAAGTCTTCCAGGTAATAGGGACACCAACTTCTTACCAGAGTTCATCTCCAGATTGCTCTAACAGTTCCACAACTTGTTTGCTTTCTTATTGCTCTTTCCAGATTTGTATCTCATTATTATTTTTTACAATTCTCTTTTTCAGACCCGGATATGATTTTACAAAGTCTATAGGCAGTTTTGATTAATAAAATCTGGGCATTTTCAAGGCTGAAAAAGCTCATCAATGAACTGACTATTTGTGGCTGATGATGGCTTCTGTCAATTCTAGACAAACCCTTTAATTTCTTAGTGGATTACTAAGCAGAAAGGTCTGTTGGTTATGTAAAACGATTTAACTAAAAGTAATGGAGAGGGAGAAAGTGATTTAATTACCATCAGCTCCTCTCTTCCATCCACTTCCATTTGAGATTGCTAACTAGTGTTTCTTTATTTCTTGAGATGAGCCATGGTGTTAGTAATTGCTAGTATTGCTATTATTATTGGTTAGTTATGCCAATTGAAACATTTTTACTTTCTTCTTAATTCTAATAAAACAACAGAATTTTTGAGTTGGAAGGAAACATACTCTTTCTCCCATTGTATGCTGAAGGTCGATGATCCAAATTTTGCTTTCATATTTTTAGAGGCAGGAAATGCCCCCCTTCTGAGGACCTCTAACTATTAGAGACATCACCCCGTTTGGACGAACGGAGGCAAGATGGTGCACTTCCGGGTTCTTCATCCCCCCCTCCCAACTTTTCCCCCCTCCCAACTTTTCCCGCGCGCGCGAAAATGCAGCCGGCGACCTGGGAAGGTGCAGACCAACTGGGCATGCACCAGGTGACGTCAATCCGAAGAGACCAAGATTTACCTGGTCGCACCTGCGGAACGCCCCCGACACGCCTGTGCCCTGCCTATTGCCCTCCCACTCCTAGAAAAGCCGCTCTCCACCAGTGAGCCACGCGGTCTTCCTCCAGCCCCACTG
>NW_012118376.1:10613994-10614215 GCF_000951035.1 Colobus angolensis palliatus
GTTCCTCATTATACCCTCATGCCCTACCCCCTTACTAGGCCGAGACATCCTGAGCACCTTAAAGGCCTCCATACACATTCCCACTAACCCATCCACTCCCCTTCAACCCTCTCATGACCTGTTACTCATGCTTTGTGCAGGTGCACACGCTCCTCTTCTGTCGCCCCCACCCCCCATCTTCCCTATTTCTGTACACCCTCAAGTGTGGGACACTTCCACCC
>NW_012118376.1:10616560-10717754 GCF_000951035.1 Colobus angolensis palliatus
CAACTGGGCATGCACCAGGTGACGTCAATCCGAAGAGACCAAGATTTACCTGGTCGCACCTGCGGAACGCCCCCGACACGCCCGTGCCCTGCCTATTGCCCTCCCACTCCTAGAAAAGCTGCTCTCCACCAGTGAGCCACACGGTCTTCCTCCAGCCCCACTGAAGTCGGGATGCAGGAACCCCGCCCGAGAGCCCCACGAAGGGGGGACTCTGTCGGCCTTCTTTGCCGGAGGCCGACAGACTTCTTCCCCACACCTTAGGTTACCAAAATAAACTTGCAGTTTTGCTCCTACACTTGCCTACCTGCTGGTTCTTTTGTGCCTGCTCTGGTGGTCTTAGAAAAACAAATCACTCTAACTATTAGAGACATCACCCCTTCTTTTTCATTTCTATTATTTAAAAGATTTTTTAAAGAGGTGCATTAATGCTAGTTACAGAGAGGATTATATATTGTTTGATCTGAAAATTGAATATCTTAAAAAGAGCACAGGCTTTGGTAGGGAAAATATAATGGTAATTCCCTGTTTCCTTTATTCCAACACATAAAATCTTAATCTTTTCACATGTCTTACAATGGAATGTATCTAAGAATTGGTATGTGCATTTCAGGAAAAGACTTCCTTTTCCCTTCAAATATTATTTAATCAGTGATATATTTTAAACATTTGATGGCATCTTGCAAATGAAGATGTAATGATTGTAATATCTTACGCAGTATAGCATTGTAAAAAACTTTTAGTTCTGCTCATTTGTAGATAATATGTACATTTTGTATAGATCGTACCTCAATGTTACGGCAAAGCATATGCTAGACATCTCTCCTCCCATAACCCCATTCAAACAATGAGGATTTCTTGCATGGTAGGAGGGATCATGTCAAAGAAAATTCAGGACAGATTTTAGCAAAGGATAGACATAGAAGGAGAACGTTAGACTCTATTAAGAAATGTATCTGCGCATGAGACAAGTTCTCCTTTATAACTCCTGGAAAAAGCCACTTAACTTCTCTGAACTTGAGCTCTCATCTGTAAAACCAAGACAATAAAGCAACTCTCTAAAGACACAAGGGGGCTCTTGTAACTTCTTTAAGCTGGAGCTCAATGGCAAAGAGTTAGACATTACCCAAACCTTTTGACTGTTAATATTTCTTTTTTTAACACAATTTAAAAGTTGCATTAAATTTTTAGTTTTTGGCCCAATACTGATGATTGATGTTTCTTCTCAGTTGCCCGCTAATACTGTTTCAAAGGTTAAACCTCAGAAACACCCTGAGCTACACCCTGATCACTACACCAGATGTAATGAAAAAGGAATTATTTGAAAATCAGGAAGAGTGTTTTTTTCTTGTTTTTTTTTTTTTTAAGGATTCTCTCAGTATTCATAAGACTAAAGATGGATAAAGGCAGTTCTAAAAGCAACTTGAAATAATTTAGATGATATATTGTAGGCCCAATATTTTTCTCAGAAATCACACTACAGGAATATTTCATTGACCAGAACTAGACTTGCCAATATTTGGTATTGAGATTCTGGGGAAAACAAAAAAGGAGAGATGGAGTCTTTTTTGTGGTATCAGTTGTTTTAAATTCCATGTTCCTGTATTTATCTAAGTAATTATTTCTGCTTTAATTAGTCTCACGCAAGCAGAGATTATTGACACGTATATCATAGAAAGAGCATGGCTTAGTATCTGTCAACACTGCCATTCCTTAGAGAAAGTGGGGACTGTTGTGTATCTATATGGCTAACATATTGTTTTAGCTACTTATCACATTTCCTCTTCCGTGATGCCCTTTAAATCTGTCTTTCCTTTGAATAATCATAATGCCCTATTCAAATAAAAAAATGACAATAACCCACACAGTATAGACATGCTCTTAGTTAAATAAGCACTGTCCAAATCAAGATTTTCAGAAAAATATAAAGACCATATAGAGTAGAAAGCATTCATAAATTACACTTCTGATGAATGTTTTGTCCAGATTTTTGATATCCTACTGGGCAATAAAATTTTCTAAATTTTATCCAATATGGGGACTCTTAAGCAATGGCATACATAACATCTGCCAGGTCACCATCAACAGAATACTTCTAAGGCTGGCAGTTACCTTGTCAGTAAATCCACTTAGGCCCCTGCACAGCAATTTCCAGAGAAAGTGACTGAGTTTACAATGCATTGTGACCAATGTCATACCATGACTGGAATGGCAGAGAACATTTTAATTCTGTTGATGAGAAGCTGACTCAGAACATAGGAATTCACATCAGGGGTTTATCAAAATAAGAAACTATGATGTAAAATATTACCTTCCCACCACTCCATGTTCCCAATAAATTTTTTGTGAGTCTATTAATGCACTAGGCTGAAAAAATATGCTGCTGTTGTTTTTTCGAGGCCCAGTCATGGTATCAGGGGATTCATTTTGGTAGGAATGACTTATTTCATTCTCAAGAATCCCACCAGCTGAAAGTACATCAACAATGATACAGAAAAGTATCTTGAGTTGCAGGGATGCTATGCCCGCCCATAAGAACTACTCAGAAATACCATTCCTTCAGAAGATTTAGCTATTTTATAACTACTTTAAAGAACTACTAAACTGCTCTCCTCTTGCTGCCATACCCAATGACCCTTTGGTCTACAAGATTCAATGGCATTTAAGGTGCAGGACATATCAGCAAAGCACTTCAGGCTCTGCCTTTAAAAGCATCTGATTTTCATTTTTCATTTGGCGTTTTCTCACATATCCTTTTACAAACTTGATTCATGTCTTTTTAGCTCTGGAAAAAGTATTCTTAAGTTGGAATGAGATATCAGGAATGTGGGAATTCATACATTGCATGCACATGTGGTTAGTGGTGTGTGCGCCATTTGTACACATCACTGGCTGGAGGAAATTAAATCATTTTTGGATACAGTTTGTGGCAAGAGCATCCAAAGTGCCAACTTGAGGTCTTTGAAGTAACATTCTGTACAACCTGTTATTGAGGCGTTTCTTGCTGGTTTAAAGCAGAGGAAGTACCCATTGAAAGGGGAATATTTTCCTTCTCTTGCCCTACAGCACACACAGGGACATTCCTTAAACTCATCTGAAAGAATTGCTAAATTTTTCTTTATTTTTCTTCCATCTGGTGAGGACAAAATGACTTATCAATATTTTCTTAATTTCTCTCTTTGCCTCTCAACTCTTCTAAAGTGGGATTTAATAAACAGATGTATAAATAAGAGAGGTTAAAATGGGCAGCCCCTTCAGGGGTTGGATGGCTAGCTTAGTGGTAAAAGTTAGAAGGATCAGTCCCAGTCTCTTGCTTTGGAGCATAAGGGTTCAGGTCCTAGTTCAAACAGAGGCTCCAGGCCCTCTTATATATCACTTCCTTTCTTGACCTTTTGTGGAGAAAATTAAGATAATGACAGCTATGGCATCAGCCCCTCTAACATGGTTGTCCTGAAGCTTTAGCTCATTAAACAAAGGGAAAAGGACCATCAGAGCACAAAATGCACAATAATAACCTTGACTGATGGAAAATCCTACACTTTGTATCCCAAGATTAATAGATTTGTAGACAGTTCTTTTTAAAAAATTTTTTTTAACAGTTTGTCCTACTGGGTTTATAATGTGCTAAGAAGTAAAAATCTATATAAAAGAATTTTAAAGGCATATCAACTTCAACTGTGCATATAAAAGGCACTACTGATAAGAGTTTCTCAACCAGCAACTGGCTGAAAGAACTGCTAGCCCTGTCAGAGAGAAAGAGTTTTATTCACTCCCCAATACCCAGGTTTGCAGGATGACTTTCCACTTAACTTGTGGTTCAGTTGAAAGACATAGAGGCATCAGTTTACTTAGCTGATTGGTTGAGAGTTGTGAAGCTGAGCGAGACAGAGTAACTGCTCATCAGACCTTCCCGGCCACAAGGCCACAAGGACTCTCTCCCTGTCCTTGCTCTCACAGAAACAGAGGAAACCCTCTGAGCCCACAGTGGGTTGGGATGGCCGCATGACAGCCTGGTTTGGGCCTGTTCCTTCCAGTTCAGAGAGCTGAGTTCAAAGAGCACTGACCCTGCTGCTCCAGGGAAAAGCTTTAAGAAGAAGAAGTCAGACCAGTGCCCATGAATTAGATGGTGGTTGGAAGAAACAAAGAGAGCTAAATTGTTACTGGCTTCCTCACCAGGTCAAAGAAGTGCTGGCTAAGAAACCTTACCCAGGCACCACCTGGGTAGCTTGTTGTTTCTAAGCAAAAAGGGAAATGCTTTCCTAGGTATCACGTGGTAATGCTGTTGAATGACTCCCAAGGGGCACCTGCCTTTCTCTTTCTTTAACATCCCCTTATCACAATAAAAAGTGTATTTTTTAAAAGCAACACTTTACCAACCCTGTAATACCACCCCAACAAGCCATCCCTTGGGGGTTCAAGAGCTGAGCTATCAGCTGTGAGACTGGGACACAGCCTGGGGCCCACCTGGACCCCTTGTTGCCTTTGCCACTTCTGTCAGGGTAAGGAGAGCTCACAGCACTGGGATGCAATTTCTGGCACCTGCTGATTAAGTGTGGATCTTTGTTTGCAAATCCCTTTTCAACATCTCTGTTATTGATGACCGATTCCCCCCAGACTGAGTCAGAAATGGAGGACTCTATAAAATCAAAGTGAACAATTTTCAGTAGCCCCAAGGAAGAAGTCACTTCTTCCTCCCAAGTTGTGCATGTTTGCAAATTACCACCAAGATGATGAGGTCATCTTTCTAGGGAAACCCCAATCCTCTTGCAGCTTTAGATATCTTTGTGTTTCTATTCAGATACCTCAAATGACCATCGCTTTGAGATTACAGGTGACTAGATGTGGCCTAGCAGTATACAGGCAGTACTCGAATCTTGCAGGTAGGAGGAATGGCAGCTCTCCAGCAAGGAAAACTAGACAGGAGATGTGGAAGGAAATAGAGGCAGAGCCTGTGATTCACACCAGCTAATCTCTAGCAATGTTCAGTAACTGAGTCTTGTCAAGGGTAGTATAAAGAGAGGTTCAGGAAGCTTCAGTGACAAGCAGGAGCCCCTCTGTGATGCTGGGAGGGTTGATTATGCTAAACATACTAATTTAGAGTGGTGGATTTCAGAGAATGAGGGGGAGGGAAACCATATTGACTATTTCTGATGTGCCAGGAACTATGCTGGACGCTTGTACTTGTCTCATTTAATCCTCCCAACAACTCTAAGAAATGAGCAATATCATTCCCATTTTATGGATAAGGAAATTGAGGCTCAGACAGATTAACTTGCTCATGATTAAGCTGATAGCAGATTAGAAGTAGTGATGGGATAAGAACTTTGGACTTAGATTCCAAAGATTATGCTTAGTCCACTAAACCAGTTCCTCTCATTCTTTTGCACTGAAGTACTACTAACTATAGAAGACGGAATTTGAACCAGTTGGGAGTGGGGAGTCCCACGGGATTGCAGCTTCTGGTGTTGTAGAATGTAATTGTTCAATGCAAGTGCTCATTTTTAAGGTTTCATAAATGATGATGTTGCGATTAATTTCACACTATACAGCTGATCCTCAAATAACATTGTTTTTGTTCAATGTAGTTTTGTTGTAACATTGATGAGTAAAAGAATCAATTCCTGGCCAGAGTCACGGTTTGTGTGAAGTTTGCATATTTTGCCCATGTCTGTGTGTGTTTTGAGTTCTCCGGTTTCCTTCCATTTCCCAAAGATGTGCATGTTGGGTGAATTGGCATGTCTATATTGCCCAGTCTGAGGGATTGTGGGCATGGATGTTAGTGCACCCTGAAATGGGATGATGTCTTGACCAGGGCGGGTTCCCACCTTGTTCCTTGAGGTGCTGAGATAGTCTCTGGCCACTTAAGACCTTAAACTGGAATAAGTGGGTATCTTAACTCTGTTTTGTGTTGCTATAAAGAAATACCTGAGGCTGTATAATTTATAAAGAAAAAAGATTTATTTGGCTCATCATTCTGCAGACTCTACAAGAAACATGACACTGACATCTGCATTTGGTGAGGGCCCCAGGTTGCTTCCATTCATTGCAGAAGGCAAAGGGGAGCTGGAGGTGGCATATGTAGAGATCACACTGTGAGAGAGGAAGCAAGAGAAAAGGCAGGAGGCGCAAGTCTCTTTTTAACAAGAACCAGTAGAGCGAGAAGTCAACTCACTCATCCCCGAGGAAGGGTATTCATCTATTCATGAGAGATGCACCCCCATGACCCAAACGCCTTCCATTAGGCCCCAAAATTCAACATGAGGTTTGGAAGGAACAAACCTCCAAACTACAGCATTCTGCTCCTGGCCCCCAAAATCTCATGTCCTTCTCACATGTAAATACTACCATTCCATCCCAATAGTCCCAAAAGTATTAACTTGTTCCAGCACCAACTTCAAAGTCCAAAGCCCAAAGTCTCAACTGAGACTCAGGGCAAGTTTCCTGAGACTTAGGATTGTAAAATCGAAAATGATTATTTACTTCCCAGACACAATGGTGTAACAGACATTTGGTAAACATTTCTATTTCAGAAGGAAGGAATGGGCCAAAAGCAAGGAAAGACAGGTCCCAAGCAAATCTGAAACTCAGCAGGGCAGACAGTAAGTCTTAAAGCTCCAGAAATGAACTCCTTTGACTCCATGTCCTACATCCTGGGCACACTGGTGAGAGGTCGGTTCCCAAGGCCCAGGCAGCCCTGCCTCTGTGGCTTTGCAGGCTCAGTCCACTTGGCTGCTCTTGTGGGTTGCAGTCAAATGCCTGCAGCTTCTCCAGGCTGAGGTTGCACACTGCTGGTGGCTCTAATATTCTAGGGTCTGGAGGGTGGGTGCCCCTGCTTCTGCAGCTCCACTAGGCATTTTCCTTGTGGGGACTCTGAGGCAGTGGGTAAATAATGATCTTGTTTTTATTAATCTTTCTTAAATGTATGTATAGCTCACATTTATTTCAATGTTTAATATTAGAAGTGTTTTGATTTTTCTTTAGAGGTTTGGTGATATTTTTGTGACCAGAAATATGCCATAGAACTTAACTCTTATTTATATCAATTAGCCTACAGTAAAATTGGTTTTGTTTTTTGGCATTTCACTAAGTGAGGACTTAGCCATATTTGTCTGTTTGAATAAAAAATATAATTGCTCCTTCATCTCTTTAAGTTTAATTGACCCTGTAGAAGAGGAGACATGGCTGGACTATGGCTTTAAATGTCCTCTGGGTACCAATGGGTGTTAAGAATCTATCTGCTCTGAGGATTCGGGTACCAGTTTGAGAAATGCCAGGCTATGCAGTACTGCTTCTTTAGTGGAGGTTACAGAGCCACAGATCGTCATGTGTTTGGGGTGTTATCAAGGGGATTTGTGCACTCAGTAAAAGGTTAGACTAGGGGAGGCTTAATGACTGCTAATTTTCTATGGCATTAATGTAACATAATGATTGAGGGTAAGGTTATAGAGTCAGATGAGCCTTGGATTTGACTCCAACACCTGGCAGTTGTATGCTTTGGGGCAAGTTATTTAATGTCTTAAAGCCTTAGTTTCCAAAAGAGTAAAGAGGAGTTAATTATACCTACCTCATAATGAGTGTTGGAAGGATTCAATTAGCTGGTATACTGGAAGCACTTAGCTCAGAGTCTGGCACACGTTAAATGTTCATAAATGGTGGCCATTGTTCTGTTTTTCCAAGGGGGCTCTGGGACAGGAGTGGAAATGAGCCCTCAGGCCATCTCCTTACACTTTCCTTCTCTGTGCTTGCTCCCCTCCCTGTTTTGCCCCAGTCGTAGGAGGTGATTGGAGCTCTGCCTGGCAAAACATGATGGACTGATCATGAGCCATTTCTTCTGCCACAAATAAAAATGTTTTGGCTCCTATTTCCTGCCTATGGCCTTGAACACCCTTGAAGGAACAGTCACCTGCACCGATGCGTTTCTTCCTCCCTCTAACTGCTCGGTAGGATGGGGTAATGGGCATGTTGTTTTGGCTGCAGCAAAAGGTGTCCACCAGGGCTTTATCCCCACTTAATACTATGTAACAAGACAGGTAACAATTTGATCTTCTTATGTTTATCACAAATAAGGAGAGCAAGTGATAAAGTGTAGTAAGGACATATGAATTCCACATAGAAAAAGAAAAAAGCCAATGAGAAAGTGTTCTCTTTCTCTTTTAAATGAGTCAGACATTGTAGCCACATTTCTTTGCTAACCAGTCATTTGTAATGCATAGAAATTTAGTCAGGTAGAGCCTGTCTTCTAGGTGAGCAGTGCCAAAACCAATTGATTGTCTCTGATGCTGCTTCTGTAATTGTGCCATGACACTAGCCATAGTTATGAACATTCTGCTGCTCTGTGCTGCCTCAGAGCATTCCCCACGTGCCTTTGTGCCTTCTTGTCATTGTTATCAGTATTATCCTTATGATCAAAATACATTAATTTTGTTTTCTGTTTGAAAAAGCGTTGCACTAGGCAAAATTTGTGAACAGTCAGATCCCTGCCCCAAACAAATTTACACTGTAAAGATCACAGTAAGAGGTGAGCAACTCTGAATAAACATATTGCTCAAATAAGCAGTGTCACAATGACTTCTTAGAATGGACCGTTCATGAGATAATCAGGCCTTGGGTAGGAAAACAGATAAAACAGAAGGTTACTGTTGATTAATGTTTTATTTTTGCTGAGCCAGTTTGATTCCCTTAACTACCATTTCTGTGGAGCAAAAGGGACCAGCAAAGACCTTTCTGATAAAAGTTCAAAAAGTCTTATTGTAAGGGTGACAAAAATGTTAGTGAGTAGAGTCCTTATTGTGGATAATGGAATAGTTCCTCTTGGTGGAAATGGGCTGTTCTGCCAAGGGAACCCAAGGGAGTGATTGGGAGGTTTTTGTGTATTATGTAACCAAGTTTATTTTGGGAGCTCGGGAGCAGAGTGTGCTGCTGTCTTTAACTACATGTGCTCTATGTCCATAATGACCACTTCATTCCTGGGCTGTGTGGAACATCATCTACATTAGTGCTGGGTGAGCAGCCATGAAGAGGTGGTAAGGCACCAAAACTAGTGAGATGCTCCAATGATGCTTGTTGAACTCTGCCCAGAAGTAAACATCTTTATTTGGAAATGTAAAGATATTACCAGTTACACCAATCCATGGCATTTGGATTCCCATTCACAAATGCATCCAAAAGCCCCTCACAATACTCAGCTTTTACTCTCTGAGTAAAAGTCTCTATCTTTTGTAGTTTATTCACTTAAAATAAGTATTGACCAGAAATTCTTTATGAACTCATAGTGAAATTCTGTAGGCCTCAAACTTAAAAACCCTAAATAGTTATGGCTTTTGTTTTGAAAGTTCGTGTCCTTCCTAGGATTTTCTCAGCTCTACTGGTGCCTACTTCCTTCTTCTTTATATTGTTCTGCAGCCTGCATTTTTCTGAATATGTTTCTTTCATTTTCATGAAGCTGGTGCTTGATCTGATCTCTCCACTTTCTTCTTAAAATGGTTTGGCAAGTATGAAAGTATAATTTTTACAATGGTAAAAATCATGATTCTCAGGCAAATGCAAAACAAGCATATAACAATGATTTTATTTAATTCATTAAATAATGGAGGGTGCAGGTAAAACAGTAAAACCAGCCCCAAAAGCACTGGAAATGTGACATATATAGTCAATTCAACAAAGAAATGTTAGGATATAATTTCTGGGTTAGATGCAACACTGGTTAATGTCCAGCAGGTCCATTGGTTCACACTGGTAGTCTATTTACCTGGATTAAATTTATTTATGTTTCTAGTAATAAAAATGTCCATGTTGGCCACTACAGAGTTGTAAATTGTTGTAAAAAGTGCACCCTAGCACTGCACTGAAAGTACACCCAGTAATCTCCTTTCAAAATATTGGAATAATATTTTTAGACACAATCTAGAGTCTCTCACATTGCAAAAATAAAAAAAGAAAAATAAAAAAACAAAAATATTCTCTTCTCATCTCAATTCATTTCTTCCCTATTGCTCTCATCCCCTTTCATAGCCAAAGTAGTAGAAAGAGTTGTCTAGTTTCACTGGCTTCATTTCCTCACCTCTCACTTACTCTCCAGTCCACTCCGATATGAATTCTAGTACCATCATTTTTTTCTCATCTTCTGCTGTGGTCACCAGTGAACTACATCTTTCTAGATCCAATGAATGTTTTTTATTCCTTATCTTATCCGACCTTTCAGCAGCTTTTGAATTTAACTACACATTCCTTGATACATTCTCTTCTTTTGGCTTCTGGGCCCTAATACTCTCCTGGCTTTTTGCCTGCTTCTTAGGATCCTTCTTCTCTGTCTCCTTGGCAGGCTTATTCTGTACTGCTCTGACATTAAGTGTTGGGATTTCTCCATGTTGGGTTCTAGACCCTCCTCTGTTCTTCAGTACTTTCTTCTCAGACACCACCCATGCTTATAACTTCAGTTAGCCCCATTTGCAGATGAAGCACACATTTGTTATCTCCAGGCTACATACTTCTGCTCATATACCTGCCTGCTTTCTTGACCCCCTCTTTTGAATTCCTAGACATTTCAAGTTTCACCACTGTCTGTCAAGGTCTAGCACAGTGATTGATGGGTCATAGGAGTCCAAAAAATGCCTATTGAATGATGAGTGAATGCATAGAACCAACCCGCCTGGAGAGGGGGAATTAGAAAGTGTTTCCTGCTGGGCATGGTGACTCATGCCAACACTTCAGAAGGCTGAGGCAGGTGTATCATTTGAGCCTATTAGTTCCAGATCAGCCTGGGAAACTTAGCGAGGTCCTGTCTCTACAAAATAAAAAAATTAGCCGGGCATGGTGGTGCACGCCTGTGGCCCCAGCCACTTGGGAGGGTGAAGCAAGCAGGTTGCTTGAGCTCAGGAGGTTGAGGCTGCAGTGAGTTGTAATCATACCACTGTACTCCAGCCTGGGCAACAGAGTGACAGCCTGTCTCAAAATAAAAGAAGAAAAAAGAGAAGAAAGAGAGAGAGAGAGAGAGGAAGGAAGGAAGAAAGAAAGGAAGGAAGGAAGGAGAAGGGAAGGGAAAGGGGAAGGGGAAGGGGAAGAAGAAAAGAAGAAAGGAAAGAAAGAGAGAGAAAGAAAAAAGAAAAGAAAGTTTCCTGATGCAAATTGTGAAGGATAAGAGGGAATTTGCCTGGAAAATGAAACAAGGGAAACTCCAGGTAGAGGATGCAGTATGAATATGAGCAAAAATCCTGGTCTGTAGTTTGTGGAAACTGAGAAATAGTGTTGCTAGAGCAAAAGAGGCAAGTGTAACGAACAAGGCTGAAAAATAAACAGGAGGCAGATAATTGCTTCTTCTTCATCCAATGAGAGCTTTTTCTGAATTTCAAAAGTATTTCATACGTAACACTTATGACACGATATCCTTATTATGTTCTTTGACATCTCTGTGGGATGCAAGGGCAGGGTTTGATTGTTACTTACCTTTGTGTCCTCAGCTCCTGACTTTATCATTGATATAAATGGCAGGCAGCTGAGAAGGAAGAGGATTAATTAACAATCTTGCTGACTATTCCTTAAGCAAGAATAGGTGACACCTAGCATAAAAATATAACATAGTCCAAATTTATGCTGACAAAAACTGTAGTGGTAGAGGAGAACAAGGATCTCTAACACTCCTTTCCTCTCCCCAGGCCAGTGTGGGACATATTTTGGTGTCCTTTCTTTCCTTACATCAAAGTAACAAAACTAAAGTTGCTAAAGGTATCAAATCTAGAATAGAAGTTCTAGCTGATCCTTGCATAATCCTGGTGTCTGTAGTGATAAATTAACATATATTAATGTTGTTTCTAAAAAACCATCCTATACTGAGCAGAATAATAGTAGAGATGAAGCCTGAAAATGGCTTATTTTTACTTCCAAGAAAAGTAGAAACAAACACATGTAACCTATGACTGAGTCCTTAGGAGGAAAGAGAAAATGAAGCTTTATCTGTAATATTCACCTTGAAATTAAGGTAGCAAATATCCCAGACCTTTATAAGATGTTTTTTCCCTCCTCTGATTGTAAAAAAAAATTACTAATATGTGTTCAGTATGAAGTAGGATGAAAGAAAAATTATGAAAAATTTCACTAACCAGAGATAAACAGTTAATATTCTGTGTATATTCTTTCAGATAGTTTTAAATACAAACATAAACACACATATGCACATATGTGTTTTATAACAGAGGTTTATGTTATACATGCTATTAAATAACCTGACTTTCTACCTTATTATATCAGAGATCATTTATAAATTGTTATTTTTAAAGTTCACATAGGATATAGTCCACATATGTATACTTTGTGATTTATTTGTCAGTTAGTCAACCAACAAATTTTGATTGAGTCTTACTTCATGCCAACAACTTTTCTAGATATTGAGGCTATGCCAGTGTACAGAATGGAGACCCTGTCATCAGTTTATTTACTTTTAACTTGACAACAGAGGAACAGAAAATGAACTCATAAATAAGTAAAATAAATTCAGGCATTAGTGAGTGCTATAGAGGAGATAAAGGACAGTGATGTGCTAAAGAGTCACAAGAGTCACTTCAATTTCTGATAAGATGGCAGACTAAATAGTCTCAAAATAAGCTCTCTTGTACTATCCCAATACACAATTCAGAGAGAATACAGATTTTTTTTGAATGCACAGTCAAACTAGCAAGAAAGTAAGGACAATCCTAAAAATCCAAAGATAAAAACTAAACAATTCTTTAGAATAATGCTTCGCACTGAATCTCCCCGAGACCATCTACCAATATGGACTTGTAATGGCAACACCCCGGAGAGGAGGCGAAGATGGAGCCTGTGCAAGGAGAAGCATGAGAAGGGGCAAGTCCCATAAATTCAGGGCCCTGAAGTGCTACCCTCTCCGTGAAACTGCCTTTAAGGAGATGACGAGAGAACTCTTTGTTTTAAATCCAGGAGAAAGGAAAAAATAATGGTCTCTCTTGAGAATTCATCATGACAGCCCCGCCCTTGTGTGGGTTTGAGGTTTAAATTTATACCACCTGCATGAACT
Organism: Colobus angolensis palliatus; assembly: GCF_000951035.1. NCBI lineage: Eukaryota > Metazoa > Chordata > Mammalia > Primates > Cercopithecidae > Colobus > Colobus angolensis. The sequence continues at coordinate 10,629,585 of NW_012118376.1, forward strand.
GGGAAACCCTAAACCAAGAAATTGACACAGTAGTCCCAGTCTGGCAGTGCCTGGGCACCTGGCCAAAGCCAAAGAAAATCCTCTGCTGAGTGTGAACTGAGGGCCTTCTGAATTCCGACAGGTTTTAGTTGCTCAAGTAGGTCAAACGTATTGAAAGTCATATAAGAAACATGCCACCATGACTGAGATTTAAAAAACATTGACAGTTTTAAGTGTTCATAGAATAAATGGGAAAACATCAATAATTAAAGACCTAAGTATACAACTTAATAAGTCAGGGGAAGAAGACAGAAAGAAGAAAGAAAGGAAATAAACTATAGAAATAAGTAAAAACAAGGATATAATAAGGAGATTCAAGCATACTAGAAAGTGGGTTATTTTAAGGCCTAATTAAATAGACAAACCTTGGCAAGAATGATCAACAAAAATGGAGAGAAGGTGCAAAGAATATTAGAAAGTGAAAGGGGTACAATACTGATATGGTAGAGAATAAAAAGAAGTTAATGTCACAGAATGAATTTGTGACAGTAAATTTGAAAACAGATAAATAATGGACAATTTTCTATAAAACCAAAACATAAAATTGATTGTAGAATAAGTAGAAAACCCGAAAAGGTCTATTACTATTCCAGAAATTGGATCACAACGTAAAAATCCACCCACTGAACACACAGTGAGAAAGTGCTGTGGGTAGCGGATAGGAGAAGGGTGCCCTCATCTAGGCTCAAAGACTTCCTCAACTGGTACATTTCAGTTGAAACCTGAGTGGTGAGAAGAAGTGAGCTATGCAAAGGTCTGGAGAACAAAATTCCAAATATAAGGAATATCAAATGCAAAGCATCTGAGGCAGTGAGAGAAACAAAAAAACGCAGAGATAAATGAACAGAAATAAAAGTTAAATGAAATAAAAAAATAAAATTCATATACTTGTAAATTCCTAAACAGCTAACATTTATTAAGTTCAAATCTGTGCAAGTCACAGAGCTCTGAGTTTTATATTCATGATTCCCAGTCTTCAAACATCTTTGCAAAGTAGGTTCTATCCCCATTTTGTAGAAGGGGTAGCTGAGGCTTCGTGAGTTTAAAGACAGTGGCCCACAGACACAGAGCTATTGAGTAGCAGATCCAGGACTCAAACTGGTCTGATATCTAAGTCCGAGGTTTGAACCACTTGTGCTGTGCCTGAGGAGAAAGTGCCAAAAATAAATGCCAAAGACTGGAGCAAAGGCTTTCATGTGTGGTCACTGGTTCAGCAGCATCAACATCTCCTGGGACTTTGTTAAACATGCAACTTCTCAGGTCCTCAGGCCTCATCCCAGACTTGAATCAGAAACTCTGGGGGGTTGTGTCCAGTAATCCGTGTTTTAACAAATGCTTTAGGTGATAACCTCTGGTCTAGAGCAACTAGAAAGGTAGAATGTGGTGATGACAATGACATGGACCTAAAAGTTAGACAAACTGGACCCCTGGTTTGAGTCCAGCTCTGCCATTTCCTTATATATGATCTTATACATCACTTAAAATTTCTTAGCTTCAGGTGTCTTATCCATAAAATGGAGATAATTATGGTACGTATGTGCAGGTTTTTGTGAGAATTAAGTAAAATAAATGTAAATATTAGTAAATCAATGTGCTGGCACGTGGTAAGTGTTCAATAAATGTTCTCAATACATATTTGCTGGTATTCCTCTCTCTCTCTCATGCCTGGAGTCTGTCTTCCCTTAGCCTTTCCACAGGTACCCTGCATCCTCACTTTGTACTGGGGTAGAGGAATTAGAAAGATGGAACTATCTGGAGTCTTTGAGTCCAGGTGAACGATGATAGTATAATATAGTAACTATACTAGAGCAATAGGAGTGGAAAAACAGAGAAGGGGAGGACTCAAGTGTAGTGTCTAAGGAAGCACCATTGGAGCTTGGTGCCTGATCAGATGTGGAGAACAGCAAAACAAAGAGAGATGACTGTGGGCCTCTAGTTTGGCTGATAAGCGAACTGTGGTTCCAGTGACAAAATAAATTTAGCTGCAAGAACAGGCTTGGGGTTATGATAATGTGTTCATATTTATATTTAGACAAGTGAGTGTGAAGGTGTGTGGGTGGCAGACAGAAAGAGAGAGAGAGAGACTGGAACCATAATATCAGTTGACAACCTGATGTTCCTTGTAATGGAAATTGCCACCTTCTTTCTGTGGGTACCAATGTGATGGAGAACGGTGCTACTTGCCAGCCAGCAGGCTCTGCTGGTCATGCCACATTCTGTTGATACCCAGCAATCATGGCTAGTGCTAAATACAGCCTTAACACAAGGAGGTCTCATTCAGGAGACAGACTGTGGGAAGGGAATGAAGCCATCACTAATGAATAGGCTAATAGGACTTGATGAGCAGTGAAAATCAATGAGGTACAAACTGACTGCCTTAAAAAATGAGCAAGGTAAAAATGGAAGAGTGCCAAACCACAGTTTATCTTCAGTGTGTGCTAGTCCTCACGTACTGAAACAGAATTCACACTAATCTTGCACTGTCCCTGACATGGTCATGGGTCATGATTATGGATCATGGGTCATGGTCATCAATTCAGTTTATCCAATTCCATAGTATTAATTATGCATCTAAGTACTGTGGGCTAAGATGCATAATTTATATTAATTATGGGCTAAGTACTGTGCAAGACACAGAGAATGCAATTTTTGCCACTCTTCCTTCTCTGCATCATCATCACTATTATTTTATCACTCTACATTACCTATAAAGTGCCAATAGATCTCTTTAGCTGCTGCCTGTCTTGCAAAATTGAATCACTGTACTCAAGACTCTTTATTTGTTATTTTTATCTGTCCTCCCGCCAGCACATGCTGTGTCTGTGTCACTTTACACCACTATCTCTAGAACAGGGAGCCCCCATGACATCTGAAGCTCAAATTCTCTTGAGTACAATTCTCAGGATCTCTGTGGCCAGGCTTCACGTTGGGCTCATGAGTGCATTAAAAGAGGTCCAAATCCACAGAAGTGAAGGTACTGATGGTGACTAAGATCTCCCACCCTGATTTCCTACCTAAGAAAGCAAGTGAAAAATACGCCCTTCCCAGACAAACCCAAAGCCCTTGGAGTGTAGGCAAATCCTCCTCTGGACACAACTACTAAAAGATTCTGAGTTGACAAGATGAATTTAGCTGGTTCTGCGTCTTACATAGTGCCACACAGTGCAATGATCAGATTAGAAGCCTTGTATTCTGTTCCTGGCTCTGTTTCCTTGGGTAAATCAGTGCATTTTTCTGGGTCCCAGCTTTCTCACCTGTAAAAATGACCACATTCAAAGCAAGCCAGAGCATTTTCATGTCTAAGCTTCTCCATAACTTAGTTACTCACTAACTGCTTCAGCAAAGTCTCAGGATACAAAATTAATGTGCAAAACTCACAAGCATTCTTATATACCAGTAACAGACAAACAGAGAGCCAAATCATGAATGAACTTCCATTCACAATTGCTTCAGAGAGAATAAAATACCTAGGAATCCAACTTACAAGGGATGTAAAGGACCTCTTCAAGGAGAACTACAAACCACTGCTCAGTGAAATAAAAGAGGACACTAACAAATGGAAGAACATACCATGCTCATGGATAGGAAGAATCAATATTGTGAAAATGGCCATACTGCCCAAAGTTATTTATAGATTCAATGCCATCCCCATCAAGCTACCAATGAGTTTCTTCACAGAATTGGAAAAAACGGCTTTAAAGTTCATATGGAACCAAAAAAGAGCCCACATTGCCAAGACAATCCTAAGTCAAAAGAACAAAGCTGGAGGCATCACGCTACCTGACTTCAAACTATACTACAAGGCTACAGTAACCAAAACAGCATGGTACTGGTACCAAAACAGAGATATAGACCAATGGAACAGAACAGAGTCCTCAGAAATAATACCACACATCTACAGCCATCTGATCTTTGACAAACCTGAGAGAAACAAGAAATGGGGAACGGACTCCCTATTTAATAAATGGTGCTGGGAAAATTGACTAGCCATAAGTAGAAAGCTGAAACTGGATCCTTTCCTTACTCCTTATATGAAAATTAATTCAAGATGGATTAGAGACTTAAATGTTAGACCTAATACCATAAAAACCCTAGAAGAAAACCTAGGTGGTACCATTCGGGACATAGGCATGGGCAAGGACTTCATGTCTAAAACACCAAAAGCAATGGCAGCAAAAGCCAAAATTGACAATTGGGTTCTAATTAAACTAAAGAGCTTCTGCACAGCAAAAGAAACTACCATCAGAGTGAACAGGCAACCTACAGAATGGGAGAACATTTTTGCAATCTACTAATCTGACAAAGGGCTAATATCCAGAATCTACAAAGAACACAAACAAATTTACAAGAAAAAAACAGACAACCCCATCAAAAAGTGGGCAAAGGATATGAACAGACATTTCTCAAAAGAAGACATTCATACAGCCAACAGACACATGAAAAAATGCTCATCATCACTGGCCATCAGAGAAATGCAAATCAAAACCACAATGAGATACCATCTCACACCAGTTAGAATGGCAATCATTAAAAAGTCAGGAAACAACAGGTGCTGGAGAGGATGTGGAGAAATAGGAACACTTTTACACTGTTGGTGGGATTGTAAACTAGTTCGACCATTATGGAAAACAGTATGGCGATTCCTCAAGGATCTAGATCTAGATGTACCATATGACCCAGCCATCCCACTACTGGGTATATACGCAAAGGATTATAAATCATGCTGCTATAAAGGCACATGCACACGTATGTTTATTGCGGCACTATTCACAATAGCAAAGTCTTGGAATCAACCCAAATGTCCATCTGTGACAGACTGGATTAAGAAAATGTGGCACATATACACCATGGAATACTATGCAGCCATAAAAAAGGATGAGTTTGCATCCTTTGTAGGGACATGGATGCAGCTGGAAACCATCATTCTTAGCAAACTATCACAAGAACAGAAAACCAAACACCGCATGTTCTCACTCATAGGTGGGAACTGAACAATGAGATCACTTGGACTCGGGAAGGGGAACATCACACAACGGGGCCTATCATGGGGGGGAGGGGGGAGGGATTGCATTGGGAGTTATACCTGATATAAATGATGAATTGATGGGTGCTGACGAGTTGATGGGTGCAGCACACCAACATGGCACAAGTATACATATGTAACAAACCTGCACATTATGCACATGTACCCTAGAACTTAAAGTATAATAATAAAAATAAAAATTTAAAAAAAAAAAAGAAGGCACAAATTAATGTTTTACATTTTCAGGAATGTATATCCCCACCCAATGTCATATCCCTTTTTGGTAATCTAAGTTGCTTGCTTGCATCTGAAGGCCCCGGGCAAGCCACACATGGATTTCTTTGTGTAAGAGCAGAAGCACATGCTAGTCCTTTGTCTGCATAGAAGTGGATTCTAGCATAGAAGCCATGCCCCGCTCATGGGGCCTTTGTGGTGCTCTGTTGTCTACCATGGATCCTCTGATGTGTGACTACCTAATAGGACCGTTAGCAGCCTGAACCACCTTAGTTTTCAGCGTTTGTGCCTTCTGGTTTCAAGGCTGCTACTTCTCTTGACAAGTGGTGTCTGTAAATACCCAGACCTCTGTGTCTGCCTGGATTTCTGAAGTCATGCTTTGACTAAACCATCCCCTTGATGGTCCCTACCTCCTGGTGGCTCCTCACACCTGTCGCAGATCCTGGGAGACTGCCTTCATTCTCAATGCACTTGGTTAGCTCACGCCCAACACCTTGGCCTGTGTCTATGACTCGTGATCTCCCATTGTCAAGATAACATGCAGATAGGATTACACAGAATGGTTCTTGACTGGCCTGAAAGAGACTGTTCACTCAGTTGGAGGCTGAGAAGAGTTATCAATGATAATTACTAAAGCTGTATTCATTTCTTGCTATTTGGTGTGTTCTAAAGACTCTACTAGGATAAAGGAATGGAAAGGATTTGAACTTGTTCTGCCTTTCTGATTAAAAACTGGCTTAAAAAATTTGCTCTAGTTTAGACCTCTGCTTAAGGTCTAGCACTGCCACCTTTATTATAGGAGGCAACTTGAGCTAAGCAAAATGAATCGGAACTGCATATTGTAAGCAAGGAATATTACTTGTGTCATTTTTGGCTGCCAACAAAATACCAGGAAAATTACAAAGTAATAGTTACCACTGTGAAAGAGAATAGGAAATAAAATGAACTTTTTATGCCTAAGGAAAAGCTTTCCATTCCCGTTATTTTTACAGGGCAGTACAGGAGCCTTCTGTGGGTCTTGGCACCAGATATCACATAAACAATCATTTACACACGCTCAGAATCCAAATATACTCTGTTCCTGGGGTCTGCATCTATTACCTTGACAGGAACAGAGAAAGGGTTTTAATCAGATTTATTTTATATGTAGAAATTGCCTCTTTTGTCAGCAGGAAAGAAATCTAGTCACATGAATAATCTTATAAAAAGCAACATAAGCATGTCTAGAACCAAATCACACCCTATAAGACTCAGGCTTTCTTTCTTTTCTCCCACTTCCCCCCAAATTTACCACACAAACTTGGAAATGACCTGCCTTCTCATTGCTTAAAGCACTGACAGGATCCCACAGAAAAGGAGAAAAGTTGGTGTCCAATTAAGCTCCGCATGTACCTTCAACTTCTGTTGAGAAATTTAAAGAAGAAAAGGCTTCAGGTGGTAGTGCAATATTTAACATGTCTCCATAGCCTTTCCTACTTTACTTCAGGGTCAAAATCTGTAGGGTCTAGATAGGGCATTGATGGAGCATCCTGGAACTGATAGAAGGTTGTCGGTCTGGAGCTGGGAAAAGTCCATAGACTAGGAAAAATATATATATTATTATAAGGAATTGGCTTCTGTGATTATGAAGGCTGAGAAGTCTCAAGATCTGTGGTCAGCTAGCTGGAGACCCACCCAGGAGAGCCAATGGTGCAGTTCCAGTCTGAGTCTGAAGGCCTGCAAAACAGAAGAGCCAATGGTTTCAGTTTGAGTCCAAGTCCGAAGGCAGGAGAAAATCTGTTTCCTAGCTCAGAAACACCCTCATAGACACACCCAGAAAAATCTTTAACCAAATACCTGGGAACCCTCTAGTCCAGTCACTGTAACATAAAAAATTATCCATCACATGGAAACAGTAAAGAAATGTAAGACATGATTATAAATTCATTGATTCAGTTCAATTTAGGACCAGATGAATTCACAGATGAGAAAACACACTCAGATTGGTGTGGCTCACTTGGACGGCAGTTTATTTCTGGAGAGCCTATCACTGACCTGGTCAGCATTTCAGGCAGCCAAAGAAGGAGTTGCTTTATTCGGTCCCTACACAATGAGAAGATTAGACTGTAAGCTCCTCTGGGAGTAATGACACATCTTGTACTGGATGAGTTCTGGCATATGAAGACACTGTAGGAAAACCTAAATCTCCTTATTTGTAGCTCTGAGCTATCTTTGTTATGTTTTGTCTAGCGGCCAGTGTGATGTTGTTTTGGAAAGGAGCAAAATGGTGAGGGGTCAAGAACAAAATGCAAATATCTTTGAATAGTGTTTGTGATGAGCAGCCCAGGCTACTTCTAGGTGAATTGTGGTGGTCATTTTCATTGAGTAGGTAACAAGCGTCTGAATCCCATGGAAAAAAACAGATAATTTTGCAACCAAAAATTTGGGTTCAATTCCGGCTCTGCCATTTCCTACTAGTGAGATTTTTAGTATGTTCCTTAGCCTCTCTGAGGCAAATTTTATTCATCTATTAAACAAGGATAATCACACTTGCTTGTCTTCTTGTCTTATGCGGTATTTGAGAAGGTAAAAAAAAAAAAAAAAGATAATGAAAGGGATTTGTAAATACAATGTAGAATGTGAAATAAATACATCCATTCTGCAAACATAACTTGACACTTGAATTAAGCGACTTCAGCTCTCAAAAATTTAATAATCTAATCTAATAACCAGCTATGTGTGTGCTTGTTTATGAGGGGACGCATACTCACTGAGGTCTGGGGACCAAGGGTAAGTGGTAAATGATGCCTAGAGAAGCAACTTTAAAAGCAAGGGCAATAGAAATAGTCCGTCTCATAGGTTAAATTCCTTTCAGATTTGGTGCCCAGAAAACAAGTATAGGAGTGGGTGGAGGGTTGGAAGAGTTTCTATGAGAAGTAAAGTAAATACCTATGATATGGTTTGGCTGTGTCCCCACCCAAATCTCAACTTGAATTGTATCTCCCAGAATTCTCACATGTTGTGGGAGGGACTCAGGGGGAGGTAACTGAATCATGGGGGCCGATCTTTCCCGTGTTTTTCTTGTGATAGTGAGTAAGTGTCACGAGATCTCATGGGTTTATCGGGTTTCTGCTTTTGCATCCTTCTCATTTTCTCTTGCTGCCACCATGTAAGAAGTACCTTTTGCCTCCTGCCTGATTCTGAGGCCTCCCCAACCATGTGGAACTGTAAGTCCAATTAGACTTCTTTTTCTTCCCAGTCTCGGGTATGTCTTTATCAGCAGTGTGAAAATGGTCTAAAACAACAGATTCTCGTCATCTCTGTATAACTCAGAACGTTGAGTTCAGCTCCTGTGCTTGTGGTCTACTTTCAAAATATCAGTCTTTCTTCTTTCATTTATCACTTTCTAGGAAGTCCAGTAAGAAAAACTGAAACTGGGATTAGAAAATCACTTTGACTTCAAAGGGATATTAGATGGCCTATAGTTTTTATTCATCTAATGATTCTTAGTTCAAGTATGAATATACAGATATATTTTAAATTGTCCCATTGCCCTTTAACATTAATACACAAACGTGTCTATTGGTTCTAGACTCCCACCTGTTTAACAGTGAGAAGACCACCAGTCTTACAGATTCCTCTTTCAATATTTCCAGGAATCTATGGGCATACACACATATGTGCCTAGGCCAGTGATTTCCATTTCTTGCCAATGCTGGCCAGCTATTTCAATATATTGGAATCTCTGAAGTTAAAACTTTATTCTTAAAGCTATATTTTCATTGTGACAGCCTGCTTTTACACAGTTGCAAATTAGTGGTGCCCAGTATGATGGAACTGGAGCATGATAGCTGTGCCTCAGGACGGGAGATCTTGCCACTGCACTTATAAAGTGAGTAGGGGCCACTCCAGTTTTAAGCTTAGCTGGGTATTGAAGAAGGAACCCCATTAAGGATGCCTGATCCCAATGGGCCGTAGTATTTAACGCCACGATATACTTCACTAGGTATACTTACTGTTTTTCTAGGTGAGCAGACACAATGGTAGGATGTCAGAGTCAGAACGTCCATGGTATCCTCCACCACATTCAATTTAGACCCTTTACTCACCTACAATTCTCAGGCTTGCTTCTGGTTTAGATTTGTTTATTTTTTTTTAGTGCAGTATTTTTTCTAAATTTATTTTTAATTGACAAATAATAGTTGTGTCTCTTTATGGAGTACGATGCAATGGTCTGATCTATGTATCCATTGTGGAAAGATTCCATCAGACTAGTTAACACTTTATCATCACTTCACCAACTTACCATTTTTTTTGTGGTAAGAAATGTTAAAAATCTACTCTTTTAGTAATTTTGAAATGTACAACATATGATTAACTATGGTCACCATGCAGTTGCAAGAGATCACTTCCCCAGTTCAACCGAAACTGTCCTCTTTGGTCAACATCTTTCCTTTTCCCTCCCTTTCCTCTGACTTTGTAGCATCTAGTGACCACCTTTCTGCTCTCTGCTTCTGTGAATTTGACTTTTGTAGATTCTACCTATGAGGTCATGCAATATTTGTCTTTCTGTGCCTGGCTTACTTTATTTAGCACACTATCTTCCAGTTCCATCCATATTGTTACAAATTACAGAATTTCCTTCCTTTTAAGGTTGTACAGTATTCCATTGTGTCTGCACCACATTTTCTTTATCCATATATCTCCTGATGGACACTTAGGTCGCTTCCATATTTTGGCAATTGTAAGAAACGCTGAAATGCATCGATTTACTTTTTTAAAGATTTATCGCCTCTGTTGGGGTTGTCTCAACATATCTGATACATTTGATGACTATATCCCAAGGGTTAACAGGCTTTAATTCAGCATGTTCTTCAGATGCAGTGTAAAGTAATGGATGAAAATAGATGTGCAGGTGATGGGGTGTTGCCTTTCTATACTCTACTAGGTGAGCCCTAGCTCCAGCCTAACCAAAGCCCATGTTACTATTCTCAAACCACTTTAGGGTTCGTTTTCATTTTTGGACACAGTAAAATCTCTTTTTGTTACAGGGTCTTTGCATTTATTTTTTTCTCTTCTGAGAACCCTGTCCCCCTGATGATTGCTCAAGTCTCAGCTTAACTGTCACCTCCTCAGAGAGGCATTTTCTTTCTATTATATTACTCTATTTATTTATTCTTTAGCACTTTTCATAGTCTGCATTGATTTTATTTCCCTGTTTCCTTGTTTCATGTAAGAGCCACAAGAGCAGCAGCCTTGCCTGTCACCACTATATCCCAGGGTCTAACATAGTGAAGGGCAGAATACATAATAATAACAGTTAACATTTATTGGGCACTTACTATTTGTAAAGTACTGTACTAAGTACTTTTACATCTATTAACTCACCTAATCTTAATTTGCTCCTTTTTTACAGATGAGGAAGCTGGAACTTGTAGAGGATTTAAGAACCTAGCCACACATTAAGCACTTGGTAAGAGATGAAGCTATCTATGGTTTGGTGACTCCAAGTTTTCAGGTTTACATTATTCTGCCTCTCCTCATGTGCTTCTGCAGGTGGTCACGTTAGCACAGATCAAGTTCATGCCATGGTCCCAGTACCTTTTTTCTTTTCAAAAGTTATCTTAAGTTGTATTCATTTGCCTTTGAAGAAAACGTACTATTTTCCCCTCTATCTAGCATGATGTCTTACACTGGGGGACTATGTCCTAGGTCATCAAAGGTGTCAAAAGGCTTTTCAGCCCTGGCTTTCCAGATCTGTGCACATGTATCCTCTCCAGAATGACCAGTCACTGGTAGGAGGATGGTCTTGCCTCTCTTGCTCATTCTACAGTCCACAGACTACTGCCAGAGGCCTTTTTCCTCTCCATGTGTAAGCCTTCTTATTTCTCTCATATGGGTGGTATCTGTTCTGATGTTACAAATATTTTTTTCTCATTCTCTTTGTGTACACTATGTGTGCTGATTTTTCCTCCATGTTTGCCTGCCATACTGACACCAGCTCTCTCTGCACTTAATGCCCCCCTCTTACTCCACATGAGATGGGGCAGCCAACTGCCCAGACTTTAGAGGGACTCAAAAGAGATGGTTTCTTTTTTACCCTGTGATACCCTTTTTCCATTCCCTGGTAAGCTGTTCCTCCAGTGCTGTCTCTGGGGGACATGTTGCTGCTCTTGCCTGGAGCTGCACTGGTTACTCGGTCTGGGCTCATGTACAGCTCTAATTCAATTTACAACGCAGTTACATAACTGTTCCCAGTCTCCAGTTGACCTTGATGTCAAGCAGCGGTCAAGTTGTACCAGCCCAGAGAAAGGAGGAGGAATATCTGGTCAGCCCTTGAGAACATTTTAGCTGGGGTTCTGGAATGGAATGTGGCACCAAAAGGCCAAACCAGACCAGTAAATTCTTTGGAAGGTTGAAAAGCAAGTGTTGTTGATTTTTGTAAGATGGATGCTGTTGACTTTCAGGGCAATCCTGTGTCACTCAGGATTGTGTTCTTGGACCAAAGATGAGGGTGCTGTCCTCTTTTCCCATGAATCACTGTAAGTGGATGAGCCTTTCAGCCTCAATGGGAAGTGCTCCTAGGAGTGTCTTGGTGGAAACTTCTCAAGGACAAACTTTTAGCACATTCTTTTCTGAAGAGTTCTGGTTCTACTCAGTTCTAAACAGTGACAAGAATAGCTAAGTTTTTCTTCTGTTCTTAATAAAGCCAGGAAGCCAGGGGTTTCAGCAAAAAAAAAAAAAAAAAAAAACTAAAGCCTGGGCAAATCAGTCAAAATTTCAGAAATTCAGTAGTATGAAGACTCTCTAGGAGCAAGTACTCTGTTTATTTTGTTCTCTGCTATATCTTTACACCATGAATAATATCTGGTATGGACTAGGTACTCAGAGAATATTTGTTGGATGATTGTATAATAGGATTTATGGATTGTGACAAGTGATCTTTTTCTAGTTAATCTGGCAAAGGCTACCATACTAGAGATTTTCAGAAGTCTGCTTTACATATTTTAATCATATATGTGTCTGTGCAAATACAATACTAGATAAATATTCTACGAATGTCTATATATACAAATGTCTATATCTATCATGATTAGTGATCATTAACTGGTTACTCTTCTATGATAAGCACATTAGTAGATTGTGCCTGGATTTAAACATTGCCTTAAATAAACACCATTCATTTATACTAATTCGACTATCCTCATTGACAGAACTAGATTCATGGGACTTGTGAGATTTATGCAGTTACAAAAGGTTCCTTCCTTAGAAGGACCTCATACTTGGTTTAGTACTCTTCAAATTAATAATAAGTTTTGAACAAGATGACCCTATATTCATTTTACACTGGACCCCACAAAGGTAATTCTGCCAGAAGTATAGAGAGAGCAAGTGTAGAAAGATACTATCTAATATCACCTTTTATATGCTAACAGCCCTGAGTGAGAACAGCTGCTTACTGACTATGGCAACAACTAGGATAACATGTGGTATGGTTTGGCTGTATCCCGACCCAGATCTCATCTTGAATTTTCACATGTTGTGGGAGGGACCCAGTGGGAAGTAATTGAATCATGGGGCAAGTCTTTCCCATGCTGTTCTCGTGATAGTGAATCAGCTTCATGAGATCTGATAGTTTTAAAAAGGAGAGTTCCCCTGCACAAGCTCCTCTCTTTTTCCCTGTTACCATCCACGTAAGATGTGACTTGCTCCTCCTTGCCTTCCGCTGTGATTGTGAGGCCTCCCCAGCCATGTAGGTTCCAATTAAACCTTTCTTTAGTAAATTGCCCAGTCTCGGCTATGCCTTTATTAGCAGCGTGAAAATAGGCTAATACATCATGCATATCAAGAAAGGATTAATCTACTACTAGTTCAAGACATTAACTGATTAATTAACTTTACTAATGACAAATGCATCACATATATATTCTTTCAAAAAGAATAATCCAGAATATAATTCGTGAATTCACTGGTAGCTCTTCTCTGCTGTGAACTATCTCTGCTTTAACAATCTTTGCCTTCCAAAATTCAATAAATTTAAGAGGCCATAAATGTTAATAAATCATCCATATTGCTTATCTTTTTTGACAGCACAACCATTCTCATTCCTGAAAATTCCTATTGTTTTGTCTGTATCACATTTTAGTGCTTGATCAAAATCAATTTTGAATTTGAATACATGCTGCAATCTAGTTCTTTTTAAAGGTTTTCTACATCAAGTAATTTTCAAAATTTTGCTCCCCAGAAAGTGTAGATAGGGCAACATATATAATGCTAATTTTTAAAATATTACATAGCCTGACACTAGGCACATAGTAGCCAATGAGTAAATACCTAATTAAGTAAATTGAACTAACAATTAGTAATTTCCTACGTACCATGCAGGAACATACACATAGTAACTTTCATGTATCTTTTCTTAAGTAAAGGTTAAACTCCTAAACAGCTGTTTTTGCTCAAAAAATTTTAAAGTTGCCAAATATTAGATGGTAGCCTACACATGCTGGTTATATAAAAACAAATTCAAACCTCTTTGTATTTTTCAAAATAGAAAACTGGAGAAATTTTTTAAAAAGTCAAACCTTTGAAACACATAGTGATCTTTAGGTAGATTTCATTTTTACAATGTCGCCTCATTTCAAAGCACACCAACTGCTCCAGCTTGGCTTTGCTGAACCATTTAACACCCACTTGCATCTCAGAAAGTTTCCTGTGTTTATAATTACAAAGGATATTTCATGACAACCTGTTTGTTGTTTATTTATTTATTTATTACAAACATCAAGTCACTCAGCACTTTGGCTGAGCAGAGCAGGTTCATTCTCATGCACATCTTGATACATAACTGAAGCTGTTGCTTTAAGTCAAGCTGAGGCCAGATCCTCACAGCCAGACAGTTCTTAATTGCTTCATTTTTGAGATAGGGATTTTCTGAAATATATTTTCTTGCAGAGGAGAAAAGATTTTAAAACTTTGCTTTCACTTCACACTGGGAACAAGGAACAAGCAGATGGAAAATAATGAGTTTCTTCAATACTGTCTTGGCTGGAGAAATATTTTCTTAGACTCCACCTTTTTCTACATGTGCCAGCAACACCAAGATCCTGTTTTCCATTAGTTTGATTCTTGTTAACTACACTTCATTCCTCTTTGGGTAGAGTAAATCACAGATGGAGTGCCATATCATCATGGTGCCCAGATAGAAAAAAATGTTCGCAAACTTTGACATCGATAAAGAATCTAAAATTCAAACTCATACCACCATATGCATCCTAGCAAAGAGAGTAATCATTTATACTGTTCTTTTGAAAAGAGACTAAAGTCTTTCATTTAAAATTTCTTCATTTAAAAACATCTCCATTGAAAAACAAAACTAAAACTAAAAAAAATACAACGAAATAATGACTTACCAAATGTAAGTGGGCTAAATTAGAGTAAATAGTATCTGAAAAGAATCAACTTAAAGTGTTTAAATAGCTACTAATTTCATCATAAAAAAAATCTTAAGACAGCATGTACAGGCTTAAATGAAAAAATTAGACCAAAGTGGAAAGCAGAAGGCATCTTAGAAACATCTGTATCTCCTATCATTTTCCACAAGGAAATTGCATAAAAATCCTCTCCTTGAGAAAATTCAATCCTCCACATGCTACAGGAAAGTAACCCTCTTTTCTTATTTTCAAGTTTCTCAAATTCGGATCCAGTTTAAGTGGCTTCTCCCAGATCTTTCAGGTTTCCCTGGTTTTTAAAACATATTATCACCATGAATGTTCTTCTTCATTCAAAACATGAAACACTTTCAGGAAACCTACTTACATCCAATAACAATTACATAAGTAGGCACTCATTCCAAAGAGGAAAAGAAAAAAGAAACAGAGAAGCGTAAAGGGATTGGCTAAAGTGGGTGATCTACTCGGATGCTGGGAACAAGTGATTCTCTGGTGAAACGCCTCGAACACATTTTTGTTTTCGGTGAGCCGGAAAGCCTGAAGGGGGTTGACCTGAGGAGGATGGCATGAAAAAGTGACAAAGTGAGCAGGCTGGTACATGTCCAGTATGCAACCCTAACTGCTGATCAATGATCTCTAACCAATCATTTGGAACAGTTGGTAACTTATCCTCTAGTGTAATTTTTCAAAGACACTGATGTCATTATGGGTAAATAAGAATTTGACATTGAAACCCCACCCCCAAGATTTAGGGAAGTGAAATGAATTATGAATGACTGTCTCTGTCTATTTTCTGCTGCTATAACAGAATGCCACAGACTGGGTGATTTATAAAGAAAAAAATTTATTTGGCTCATGGTTCTAGAGCCATGATTCATCTTGAGGCAAATTCTCTCCAGCTGTGAGCCTGTGAAATCAAAACAAGTTATCTACTTTCAAAATACAGTGATAGGACAGACGTAGGATAGACATTCCCATTCCAAAAGGAAGAAATAGGCAAGAAGAATGGCATAACTGGTCTCAAGTAAGTTCAAAGCCCAACAGGGAAAACAATATTAAGTGTTAAAGCTGGAGAATAATCTCCTTTGACTCCATGTCCCACTTCCTGAATACATTGGGGTGGGAATTGAGCCCCTAGGGCCTCACATAACCTCACCCCCATGCCTTTGCTGAGCTTAGCCCACTCGGCTCTCAGGCGTTGGAGTCTCATGCTTGCAGCTATCCTGGGCTAACATTGCACATTGACAGCTCTACAGTTCTTGGGTCTCAGTGGCCATCCCAATCGTAAAGCTCCACTAGGCATCACAGTAGTGGGGACTCTCTGTGGTGACTCCACTCTTGCAGCAGGTTTCTGCCTGGGGCCCCCAGATTATTCATGACATCCATTGAAATCTAGGTGGAGGTAGCCATGCCCCCAAACCTACAGACTGAACACCATATGGATGCCGTGAAGGATGGATTACTGCTTGCATGCTCCAGAGTGGCCTATACTATACTTTGGCCTGCTTAAGCCCTGGCTAGGACAGTCAGGGAGAACTGCACTGGAATACAGGGAGGAGCAGACAACTGAGTAAGCTCTGAGGAGAGAGCTCATGAGGAGTGCCCTGGGCCTGTCCCCTAAAACCATTCTTCCCTCCTAGAGCTCTGGGCCTGTGATAGGAGGGCAGCCTCTAGGAACTCTGAAGTGCCTTCAGGGTCCTTCTCTCATTGACTTGGTTAATAGCACCTGGCTCCCCTCTATCTATGGTAATCTCCTTACCAAATAGTTGCTTGGCTACACTCTTGATTTGCTCTCCTAAAGATGTACTTTCACTGTTTACATGGCCAGGCTGTGAATTTTCCAAATCTTTCCATTATGCTTCTCTTTTAATTATACATTCCATCTTTAAATCATTCTTTTCCTCTCACATTTCACTGTATGTGTTTAGAAGTAGCCATGCAGTGGCCTGAATGGTTTGCTGCTTAGGTATTTTTTCTGCCAGATATTCTGTCATTGCTCTTAAGTTCTTTCTACATTTTATAAAGCCTTCAAACATACACACAATTTTACCAAGATTTTTGATACTTAATAACAAGGATGGCTTTTACTCCAGTTTCCAATACCTCGTTTCTTATTTCTGTCTGAGGCTTCATCAGAATGGCCTTTAACTGCCCATATTTTTATGAAATACTTAAGTAATCTCTAAGAAAATTCAAATTTCCTTATAATTCTCCTTTTCATCCAAACCATCACCAGAAACACCCTTAATGTTTCACTGCAATACAGACTTTTTCTTGCCTGATTTTCCAAATACTTGTAGCCTCTACCATTACCCAGTTCCAAAGCTGCTTCTATATTTATAGGCATCTGTTCTAATAATCGCAGCTGCATTTCTCAGTACCAATGATCTGTTTCACGGGTTAATGAATGATTCTTTCCTGTTGAGATCTGTGTTTGCAAGTATCTTCACATTGTGAAGTGTCTCACTCTTAAGGAAAATAAAAAAGCTTACAAAGCTTTTAAGGGCACTTCACCCCCTAGATAAAAGAAATATATTGTATTTTATGATAAATGAAGGGCATCTGCAACCTGTATCTTAACCAGGGTGAATCACTGGACTCGTGTTTTTAAAAGGAAGAACAATGGCTTGAAAGGAATTGTTTAAGAGTAGTAAAGTCATTTACAAAAGAAAACCAAATGAAAAATCAACCAAATTACATAGAGTAACTCTGCACTGAATAATTAATTAATCATGGTGTCCAGCGGAGCCTATCTAGCTCTTGGTTTTCTGTGGTCTCAATAATAGGTAAATAGAATCTTAGAGGAAAAAAAGACTTGTCAGGTGTGTTTTTGCTTGTTTTTAACAAAGGCAGAAGTGCACTCAGGAGTCCTTAATTGAATTCACAAAGCCAGGCAATATGTTTAAATGTTATCATTGTAAAGCTATATTAAGTATCAGAGCAGCTTTTTGAAGTCAATATTTTTAAATAAAAAATACAATTTAAAGAGGATCATGGTCCAGTGGTGAAAAACCAGGGCTTTTCCTTACTCCAGCTATTTAGCGCAGAAAAGTTTATGATAATTATTAGAATGACAGGCAATGATGAGTTTCTACTATGCGACATGTTAGGAAATGAAGACTGCTTTGGAATTGAAGAACTTTAGAATCAACCAAGAGTTGTGCAAGTACAAGGCCTTGGCTTCAAAAGGGAAATTTAGTTGTAATCAAATCCTGCTCCTCATTGTACTTTTTGGCTGTAGGTCACAGGGCTCTGTTGGAGATGATGTTGTGCCATCACTCTAAGACATTCTACTATAACTTACTGAGTACTAAGTTTCAGTTCATATGCCTGGCCTCCCGGGCCCTAAGATACAGACCCAGACCACCGGGAGGGTGCAGCACAGTATATGGTGACTGCTAAACCCCTCACATAAAACAAACCAAAACAAAAAACAAGTAATTATTGCTAAGCAAACATGAGCTTTTAAAAAGGCTTTTATTATACAGAAAGGAATATAAAAACACAAAAAGATACTACAGCCTGGTAAATATGTCCATTCTGAAAAAAATGAAAGTTATATTTTAAAACTCACAGGGAAAGCTCCACTTTGGTTTCAGTCATCATCTTTGGAAGAAAAGGAAGTTGGATTTTTCCATTAACACCTCACGGTGCCTTTCTCTCCATCCTGGGTGGCGGCCACGCCGCTGTCAGCCTCTTCACACGACTCAGCAGTGGTCAGGGTTGGCCCTTAACGCTGAATTTGGTGTGGTGCTTTCAACAGACTCATTCTTTGGCAGATATCCTGCCACACAGAGAGAACTTTTTGACCAGGTTGTAGCAATTTTCAATAAAAGGATAAACATAAACGGAACTCTCTGTACTTTTTCATTATAGAAATAGTGTTTAGTACTCAACTGAAACATTGTACTTTTTTCTGAATTGCTCTACAGGAAGCATGTTTAAATGTGATATCTGGGTCCCCAAGTAGACAGTACCAATGGCTTCTGATCAACTCTGAAGCTGAAAGGAGACTTTGTAGAGTCTTGCACAGCATCACAAGTAGTGTGGTGCATCCCTCATCCCAATGTGTTAATAACGATAGAATTTAGAGTGTCTAACCTGAAAACTTTCTGAGAACAAATGTTTCCTATCTTAATGTCGGATTTTTCACAAACATCCTATGTGCATGTCTATCCTATATGGACATCCACCATGATGGAAGCAGGAAGAAGTGCAGTAATTAAGGGGAGGCTCATACTGAGAATGAACATGCAGAAACAGATCTAGAGCCAGTAGCTGAAAAGTCATTTGGGGCAAATGGCCAATCTCAAAACAAAGAAGAAGAGATGAAATTAGAGAACTTGTGTTGTTCAAAGGAAGGAATTGACCAAGGACTAGCTACTCAGGATTCATTCACTCACTCACTCATTCACTCAGTCACTCACTCATTTAGCAACACCGCATACATATACTGATGGTGAATAAAATGCACCTGAGCTTTGTCTTCAGGTAGTTCTCACAGGACACAGGATGAGAGGGCACAGACAAGCCAGTAAGGCACAAAATGGTGAAATAGAGGCTATTATAAGAACTCATGTTGTCTTAGCTATGGAAATGCCCCTATATTTCTCCTAGACTTATAGGAACCAACTCTCTGCCCTTACTGCTCTCACATCTACCATTTTAGACTCAATGAGATACAAGGCACATGGGATATACTCAGATACCTGGCATATAAGATAAAGTGCTTTCTAATCTAAAATGCATTGTACATATTCTAATCTTTCCTTGTCACTTCAGAAAGCCAGGTC
This sequence comes from Colobus angolensis palliatus, assembly GCF_000951035.1. NCBI lineage: Eukaryota > Metazoa > Chordata > Mammalia > Primates > Cercopithecidae > Colobus > Colobus angolensis. The sequence continues at coordinate 10,649,102 of NW_012118376.1, forward strand.
TAGGAGAATACTGCTTAACAATGGATTCAGTGTGTTTACACCTGTTTCTCAATGGGACGTAGTGATTCAATAAAAAAGAAAGTGACATTCTTTGGTTTAAAGTGTCCAGGAAAAATCAGACTTTAGTGTGTATTTTCCCTTGATCCTTTCAGAAAATTTACAACTCATCTCCCATCAGTCAATTCAGCAATAAGTCCTAAGGATTCTCCCAACAAAGCATATCCTAGATCCCAAATGTTTCTCTTCCCACACTGCAGCCAGCTTCACCTAAGACACCATCATTTTGCACATGGACTATTGTGGTAGCTTCATAACTGATCTACCTGCTCTCCCCGTGATTGTCTCCCCAGATCTCCATGCACTTTTGAGTGAGGAATGAGCTTTTGAAAACATAAATCACACCACATCAGCCTCTGCTTATAAATGTCACATAGCTTCTCACCAAGTAGAATATCCCTACTGGTGTATGCAAAGCCCTACAGAATCAGTCCCAGTCTGTTTTTCAGTCTCTGTCATAAGAGCTTCCCCTTTACTCAACTGTCTGTTACTTCAACGTAAACATTCCTACCTTAGGGCTTTTCTGATATCCAGTCTCTTTTTCTAGAATATACTTCCCTTAATACTCAAATGGATCCATCTTGTCATTTGGGTCTCAGTTTAGGTGTCACCTCTTCATACAGATTTACCTGATTCCCTAATCTCAGGGAGTCACCCAGTTGCTGTCTCATTATCACCTTCTAATTATCTATAAGCACTTAGCACTATTTAGAATTTTTCTTAATTTAAAAAAAAAATTATTCCCATTTTCATAAGATTGTAAGTTCCATGAGATTAGGGACATTGTCTGCCATTTTACCTACTTGTTTTGTATAATTTGTAACAGGAAGAACTTAGAAATAGAAAATTTGTAAATATATTATAAGCATTAAAAACATCTGCAAGTACCAAAGTGAATATTTCTCTGAAGGAGATCTAGTTAGACGTGGACTCTCATCATGTCATTGGACTCTCCTTGGGGCAGTTAGTATATCACACATGAATTATTCACTTATGGGTCTCCAACACATTGCACGTCCAGGCACTTAATTGCTGTCTGTTGAATGACTAAATGTTTTCCTATTTTAAGGGTACCGAGCCAGTTCCCTTCAGGTTGCAGGAACACAGTTATGCTTAAGTTAATTTACCTATTAGCATATTACGGGAGAATAGGAGACCACCCTGTGAGCTGCCTAGCCAAGCCACAAGGACCAGAGAGTTGTTCATAAGATGCCATAGCACCAGCCCCACGACCTGAACTCTCCCCAGCAGAAGGCCTATGTTGGTTACTCTTCCAATGCTCAGCGACTTGTTCACCCTCTTTGTTGCCAGAGAGTTTGCCACTCCTGCTGACTCTCTTCTTGAGAGTCCTGGATTCAGGCTTCCTGAGTGAGGACCAGGTTGGGGCAGTGCTGTCACAGAGGTGCTGATTGAGGCGTCTTCTCAGGGCACTGGCTCACCTCACTCAGCCTTGAAGTCAGTGCTCATCTTCCATGCAAATACTGAGATCAGGATGGCCTGGTTTCTTCCAGGAATGGGTCCTCAAAAGAGGACTGTGTGCAATACAGCCATTCTGAGCCTCCTCAAAAGGGAGAAACACTTTTTGTCCAGTAATTCCAGTAGTCTGAAGAAAATATTGGAAGTTTTAATATATATAAACATAAGAATGGATAAGGAGGCCAGAGATTGGTCAACCATCAAAACTATGGGACAAATATATTCAGAAGGTTAATCCCAATTCTAATCATTTCCCAAAAAGGTACTATCAAATTGTGTATATTTGACCAAGATTTTTTTTTTAATAAAATAAGTTGTTCAGAAAATACTTAATAAAATTAACTTTTAAAAATCTTTTAAAAATTACCTAAAAATCCATATGCAGGCCTGAGTCCCACGTGCACAAATATGGTTGTTACAAACTTGAAGAAAGTGGATATAGAATTATTTGTAGATTTAGGCAATAGCATTAAATTTCCAATGTTTCCAGTTTAGGAAAATGATGCATTTGTTTTAAAAGATTTATTTCAATACAACCTCAACAAAGGGCAGTTTGGCTCAGCACTTCTCAATTAATGTGCATATGTGAGCAAAATTATATCTACAAGGATATTCATTGCATTATGGTTTGTAGTAGCAAAAGTCTAGAAATAGAAAGTCTCATACTTAATTTATAAGAATCTTAATCTTATAAATAAGAGACAGATGAAATAAATTACAGTACATTTGTGAAACAGAATACTCTACAGCTATTAAAAAGAAGAGGGTTGATTTATATATGTTGATATAGCAAACCCTCTAAATATATTAAAGTGGAAAAGCAAGGTATGGAAATACAGCCTATAAGGAGAAGACCTAGCTGTCTAGGGTGGGAGAGAGGTTTAGTTTCCAATCTATAATCTATTTTACTGTTTGATTCTTAAAATTACATTTATATGTTGCTTAAAAAACGGAAAAAAATAAAACTTTATTTTCCTACCAAGCAAAAAATGTGTATACTAGCTTTCCATTGTCAATGAAAACAGTCAAACTGTGAAATATTTACAGAGGTTTATTCTGAGCCAAATATGAGTGACCATGCCTGAGGCACAGTCTCAAGAGATGTTGAGAACATGTGCCCAAGGTGATTGGATTACAGCTTGATTTTATACATTTTAGGGGAACATAAGACATTAATCAATACATGTGAAGTATATATTGTTTTGATCTGGAAGGGTCGGACAACTTGAAGCAGAAGGGGATGGGGGCTTGCAAGTCATAGGTGGATTCAATGATTTTCTGATTGGCAATTGGTTGAAAGAGTTAAGTTATTACCTAAGGATCTGGAATTAATAGAAAGGAGTGTCTGGATTAAGATAGAGGGTTATGGAGACCAAGGTTCTTATCACGTATAGGAAGCCTCATAGGTGGCCTCCCTAAGAGACAATAGATGGCAAATGTTTTCTGTTTAGACCTTTAAAAAGTGCTAGACTCTAGTTAATCTCTTCAGGATTGGGAGGGCCTGGAAGGGGAAAGATCCAGTTAATAGAAATGCTTTATGGATGCAAATTTTCCACACAAAAGATAACTTTGCAGGATCATTTCAAAATAGGGCAAAGAAACATATTTTGGGGTAAAATATTTTGATTTCCTTCTTTATCTGTTATGTGATGTTATACCAGAGGCATTGGGCTGGGAACCTTTGAGATGGGGACTCAGAGTCAGGTTGGTGTTGGTATCTTACTGCTACAAAGAGTCTGTTCTATCAGTCTATGAATTTCTATTTTAATTTTAATGCTGGTCAGTTGTGTTTAAACTCCACAACGAAGAGAGTACAATGAGGCATGTCCGACCCCCATCTTATGTCATGGCCTGATCTAGTTTTTCCTGATCTTTGGAATTCCCTTGGATGAGAAGAGGGGTCCATTCAGTTGTTGAGGGGCTTAGAATTTTATTTTTGGTTTAGACTTTTGAGTTCAGAAGGAATAGAGAAGAAATCTGAATATCTGGTATCTCTTACATTGAGAAAAGTAAACCTATCTATACCTAAAGAATTGACTCAGTCTCTGTCATTTTACCTACTCAGCTTATATAATTTGTAACAGAAAAAATTTAGAAATAGAAAATCCCTAAATACATTATAAGGATTAAAAGCATTTGTAATATAAGAAAGTACTTAGTACCAATGTGAATATTTCCCTGCGGGAGAGCTAGTTAGACATGAATTCTCATCATGTTATTGGGCTCTTCTTGGGAATTTAGTATATGACACATGAATTACATAATTCTACACTTAATGTAAAGAATGCTATGCAATCTTGTTCTACTTCAGCTATTACGAAAGAGTAGGGATAGAATAAAAATAACTGAGATGCTGGGCTTACACTACTTACATGATCCTCATCAACTTTTCTTTTCTGCCTTCATATTTACTTGTGTTAACTCTGGTGACTGCTTAATGAATTAAGAAGATAGAGCATTAAAGGTAAACTCATGTTTCCAGTCAGAATAGAATTATAGATTCATAATTTTGTCATTCCAAATATTGTAAACATGTAACAATGATAAACTTAAAAAAATTTTGAAAACAGTTATGATTTTAAAATATGAGACATTTTAATGGACCAGAAGTATTAGAATAGCTGAGCTGAAGTTGAAAGACATTGAGCTGGGGATGTTTGGGACCATGAGTCTAATAACTAGCAGAGGGCACTAAGGGTTCTGATGCCTATGGGGAGATAAGAACTAAAATTGCCTATTGTTAAATCCAGGAGATAGGATCCTGGAGCCTGGCTACTTCCTGAAGTCAGAGGCTGGAATAGGTGGGCCTCAAATGTACATGAGGGTGAAATAAAACTGCTACTGTTGTCTTGGGCTACAGCATCTATAAAGTTAAGTGCATAGAGAGACAAGAGTAAGAAAGAGAACCTCAATGCTAAAAGTTAAACAAAACTGTTTACTAGCTCGAGGCTAGATAGGTAATGTTTTCAATATTTTTGAGCACAGATGACATGGGTATCCAATAGAAAGCCTGATATAAATTCTGGATCCTGAGGAAAGGTAGAAGTGACTATAAAACTAGTAGACAGGGCAGGATGGTTTTTCAAAAGAAGGAAAAAAATACTGCCACCAATGAGTCTTCAAACAAAAATCCTACACTTAAGATAAAGACAAATGCTAACAAAATCAGCAATTGGGAGATAAGTTTACCTAAAGACTAAAACACTACAACAATCTGAAAATTAGTTTAAAATTAGTGCATTGAGGATGCTTAAAGTGATAATGAAAGGAAGAATACCTCCTTCCCCAAATACTAAACAAAAACAATCAAACAGAGAATTAGTAAGTTAAAAGGAGTCCTAAGAAATTGATCTGGGACACAATACAGAGAGAAAAATTCTTTAAAAATGTATCAGAGCAGTTGAGAAATGTATAGGATAAGTTGTGAGGGTTTTATAATATACAACAGGAGCCCCAAGGGGAGAGAAGAGAAGAAACGAGAGAGTAGCAATACTAAAAAACAAAAATAAAATAAAATAAAATAAAAATAAACTGTCCAGAATTAAATAAATACATGATTTCTTAGAATTAAAATTCACTATGTAGGAAAAATTAAATCCAGATCTTAAAATTCAATTGATATTTTATACATCAATTATAAAATGAAGACTGGATGACAATTAAAATAAAAGTAGACTTCTAGCAACAATAGTAGATGTTTAAAAGCAATGGAATATTTTTGATGTTGATAAAAAATAACTGCCAATGTAAATTCTATAATAAGCTAAGTTATTATTCAAGTGTAAGGCATAACGTTTAAAATGCTTTATCATTAGTAACCATTGTTGATAACCACTAATTGACATGCTTCTTGAAGAAAAGGAAATCTAGAGGAAAAGCTTGAGACACGAATAATAAGGGAGAGTGCGGAAACGAGTAAAGTATGCTAGTGTGACAGATTGTATTTTTCCAGTAGCATCACAGCAACATTTTCAGTCCACGCTATTGTAGAACCTTGTCACATACCCACCAAGAGATTGAGTCTATTTTCTCCAACTTTGAACTTTGGGAGACTGTGGAACTGCTTTAATGAGTAGAACACTATGAAAGTGCTACTGTATGAATTTCAAGGCTAAGGCAATACGACTTCTGTTTGCCTGTCTCATTCTTGGTACATTTGCCTTGAGAACCTAGCCATCATGCCCTGAGGAAACCCAAAGTAGCCTACACAGACAAACTACATGGAAAAAAAATACAAAAAGAGAAACTGAGGCTCTCAGCCAATGGCCACATTCCCAGGATACCTTATAAAATGTCGGACAGAGATAAACTCTCCCTACTTAGAATGTGCATACTACCCAAAGCAATCTACAGATTCAATAAAACCTCAATGAAAATACCAATGACATTCTTCACAGAAATAGCAAAAACAATCCCGAAATTCATATGGAACCACAAAAGACCCAGAATAGCCAAAGCTATCCAGAGAAAAAGAACAAAACTAGAGGAATCACATTACCTGACTGAAATGATACTATAGAGCTACAGTAACCCAAATGGCATGGTACTGGCATAAAAACAGACACATAGACCAATGGAACAGAACAGACAATCCAGAAACAAATTTGTACATCTACAGTGAACTCATTTTCAACAAATGTGCCAAGAACAGATACTCAGAAAAGGACAGTCTCTTCAATAAATCGTGCTGGGAAAACTGGATATCCATATGCAGAAAAATAAAACTAGAACCCTATCTCTCACTATATATGTAAAGCAAATCAAAATGGATTGAAACTACTAAAAGAAAACATTGAGAAACTCTCCAGAACGTTGGGCTGGGCAAATATTTCTTGATTAGTGCCCCAAACTTCTTGTTTTGGAGCAACTTTCTTAGCAGTATATTTTGTAGAACAGTTATTATATTTAACTACTGACTATTAAGAAGATTTTTGTAACTAATATTAATTATAGTAATAATAGAAGAAAAATGGAAGGTAGTAAGTAGAAGCTGTTTAGTAGCTAGTTTTTTGCTTGATTTGGGAAAAGGGTAAAGATATTTAATAAACTCGGGCTTTGATAAGATTTTATAGTTAAGTTTGTATACTAAGCTTTTGGAAACAACCATTAAAAGAACATAAATTTAATAAATGAATCCAATCCAGAAATGAAGAAAAGCAAAGGAGGTAATAATGAAAATTTCATACATGTATACAATCAGAAACAAACAACAAAACATAACAATAATCGATTGATTCACATTTCTTTTCAAATTACCAGAATTCTAATTGATTTAGGCTACATTAAATTAAAAAATGCAAAGAGTGATAAGAATAATACTCCATGTCTTAGATTTTTAGATATTACATGTTTTAGAAAGTTTTCATCTTTTCAGTTATGCAACTTACCAGGTAGGTTTTAACCCTTAGACTTTTAGAAGATACTGCCTATAGACAGAGTTAAAGGCCAGAGAAAAGTGAGTTTTATTAAACCATGTATCAGGATATTTTAGTTAGAAAATAGTGTCACCGTAGTGATTGTTAATATTAGTTTTCCTTGGCCAGATGCAGTGGCTCACACCTGTAATCCCAGCACTTTGGGAGGCCAAGGCGGGCAGATCACGAGGTGAGGAATTCGAGACCAGCCTGGCCAACAATACAAAATATAAAAATTAGCCAGATGTGGTGTCAGACGCCTGTTATTCCAGCTACTCGGGAGGCTGAGGCAATAGAATCGCTTGAACCTGGGAGGCGGAGGTTGCAGTGAACTGAGATAGCGCCACTGCACTCCAGCCTGGGTGACAGAGCAAGACTCCATCTCAAAAAAAAAAAAAAAAAAAGAAAAAAGAAAATAGCTTTCCTTTATCATTATTATTATAATTATTTTTGAGACTGAGTATTGCTCTGTCTCCCAGGCTGGAGTGCAATGGCATGATCTCAGCTCACTGCAACCTCCACCTCTCAGGTTCAAGTGATTTCTGGCTAATTTTTGTATTTTTACTAGAGACGGGGTTTCACCACATTGGCCAGGCTGGTCTCAAACTCCTGACCTCAAGTGATCCACCTGCCTCAGCCTCCCAAAGTGCTATGATTACAGGTGTGAGCCACCATGCCTGGTCTTAAAATTAGCTTTCTAAATCCCTCTACTGGAAATATGTGCTAGGAAAGTAGTCTAAATAGTTTATTATAAATCACACAATAAAATAACTGACTTATTAAGAAAATGGCGGCAGTCTTCCCTCAGCCAGGTACAGTTGTTTGTTAATCCACCTTATTTTTATTTAGATGACACACACAAAAAATAGCTGCCATTTGTTATAGACAGCATTGAACTCAATTTGCTAACACATTTCACCAACTGTTCACCATTGTTCTCTGCATCTTTGTCTCTCCCTTTGTGCTTCCATCAGATGCAGTAATGAATGCGTGCTGCATGCATGCTCTAGAATAGAGAAAAAAGGAGAAGTCACAGTTCTGTGATTTCAAGCTGTGTGCTCTTTTCTACTCTTCTCATCTGTACGCCAATGGAATCCAGCAAAGATGGATGCCAGAACAAAGCAAAGCGGAAGAGGATGCCAGAGGGAAACCATGATAACTTTGTGGGTTTTTTTTTTTTTTTTGTATTACAAGATAACTTTTTCTTTTCCTTTAAGATGTGTAATAGCATTTACTAAGATATCACTTATTTGTCTTCATTCATATATTGCTCTCTACTGAGTTAACCATACTGTATGAATCTTATCTCTATTCAGACTGTGTGCCCTCTGAGAAAAAGTATATTTTAAACACTAGTATTTCTGGCATTTAATATTGTGTTGAAACATAGGAAATATAATAATGTTTGATGAATAAAAAATGCCACATATGAGAAAGAAACTTTCTCATAATATTCTCTATAATGAATTTGCTCTATAAAATGAGATTAAGAAGTCCACCCAAGGAATTTAGTGACAGAAGTGGAACAAGAAACCGAAGACCTTGCCCTCCCTTCACCCCTCAAATCCAGCACTTTCCACAGCACCACACTCGAAATTCAGAAAGCTCATGCTTGGAAGCCTTTGGATGCCTTCCTGGCAGAACTTTGTTAGGCACACCAGAATTGCATGAGACGACGCCTATGGTCTCTGCTGTTACGAAATATCATAACAATGATACAGTGGCTTTGATATCTGCCAACAATTGCAAGTAAAGAAAGTGGTTTAATGACACAGGCATACTGTGAGCAAAATCCTTAGGTTGGCTCCTTTTGCCCTATAATATTTGTATGTGTAAGGAAACCTTTTACCCCTTTTATAGCTCTCTCCTTCCTTGGAAAGTCCCAAATATTAACCCTGAGAGATGACTTTCTACTTGCCATTGTAGAAAGAGTACTTACTTACCTGGTGTTACATACCACTCCTTGTCTCTGTGTTAATAATTTAATAATCTTAGATGCACTTCCTGGCATCCATAGACAAGAGGTAATAACTTTTCTCCTCACCATTATTCCTTTTCCATTTTGTAAACTTACGCAGTATAGTACAATGATCTTCGGAAAACACCAAAAATTAGTTGGCAACTAAGTTGTAAGTTATGAATAATCTCCCAGTTATTTCCTCTGGGTAGGTTCATTGATTAGGATGTATTTTTCTCTTTCAACCTTATCTTTTAAAGGTCTTGTGAAGTTTTCCCTTACATTTGTTGCCCAGCAGACTGGAAAGACAGGAGAGAAGTGGTGGCAAGAACAGCTGAATGGAATCGTTGATTATGATTGACAAAGAACTGCACTGTGTGTGCAGAAAACAAAGAGACCTTTGTGTCAGTAGGAAGCATGTGACCAGCTGCCCTAATTTGGTCAGAGCTGTTCCATTTGCTCATCTACTTCTCTGGATGTTCTTCAAGATTCTGATTGAACCTGGTCTTTTCCACAACTTTTCCCATTTCCCCCAAGTCATCTTAGGGGATAAGAGCAAGAGAAGACTCCTGTTATCAGCCATATGATTCAACCTTTAGGCCTTTCCCTCAATTTTGTAAAACATAGTCCTGAAATAGTTTGGATCATGGATTAAATCAGTATAACATATACCCCATTTGAAAGTTGTCTTCACGTACTGCCTATTCTGATACTTTAAGCTAATACATTATGTAACATAAAACACACAAAAAACAGATTAAAAAAGATAAAAAATGAATGTAAATAGCATTTTCTTAGTGTTTTTCCTCTGTACCCTAATGCATCACCTTGTGTACCTCCAGGGTGTTTGCACCCAATTTTGGAGGCTCTTACCAAAAAGATAGTTATAAGTTGACCAAAGACAAATACAGTCCAATCTGAGAAGCTGCATCCTCTTTTTGAAGTCATTTGGGATTGTGACAACCAGGCAGCTTCCTCATGTTTCTGGATACTGCTGGGAAGACTGCTCCAAAATGTAACCAAAAGCACACACCCAACCCTAGTGTTCTAGAGACCAAAAATCTAGTCCCAGCCCTATCATTAACCAGCTCTACAACTCTAAGAAACTCATTTAAACTCTGAATTTGTCACTGGTGAAACAAAAACAAAAACGAAAAAACTTTCTTGCCCATTTCACCTAATTGCTATAAATATCAAGGCAATGGATTTGCAAGAGTTTCTAAAAGAATAACATGGAATACAACTATAAGGTAGTATTGTTATTATTTTTAAAGACGGTGGAAGGAAGGCATATCCTACCTGCTCCCCCACCCCCGCACTGTTCATTGCATCAACAAAACTAACTCAATGCAGACACCCTCCCTTTTGCTCTCCTGTACTGTGTAAATGATCACTGGTGAAAATTGAAGCTGTTTAGTTTTAGATTTTAGTGAATACTTTCACAACTCTTCCTCCCAAGATTTTAGAATCATAAAAGGTAAGAGGAAGATGATAATTTTAGAGTTGAAGTAGCTGAAAGATTATCCCAGCTAGTATTCTTATTTTGTGGATGAAAATACTGAAGCTGAGTGAATTTCAGAGAGGTTAAATGACTTCTCCAGGATCACATAGCTAGGAAAGGAGCCACATCAGACCCTGAGAGCCATATTGGAACCTATTTTGGAATCCTTTTTTGTTTCCCCCCGCCCCACAATGCTGCTACGGTTCCTTTCCTTCTTTCCATGCTGCCTGCCAGGGCTGCTTTACATCATTACGGTGCTCTAGTCAATCATTTATAATTCCTCTTCAGCTGTGTTTCTCTCAGGAGCAAACCATGACTCTATTCTCCATTGCAAAAGATTCTCTTCTTTTGCGTCCATATCTTTAAGTCTTTCAAGTCAACTCTGTCCCCCTAAATTGTCTCCAATTCTTTCTTACTGTTATTCAACTCCTACTCTCATCACCTTGTTAGCGACCCGTGATATTTCCTTGTCAGGAAAGGACTGTGGATTAGACGGCCAAAGGTGGCCATTTAAGTTGTCACCAAAGGCGTCTGCCTCTTCCAGAGCACTGACAGCTGTTGTGTCAGTCACACAAGGTAAAATAACCTTCTCACAGAGTAAAAATAAAATGGTAAAAATAACCAAAAGTAGGCGTGAATATTTTGGAGAGGAGAATTTAGAAACGGGTGCTAGAGATGGCACAGGCAGAAGCTGGTTAGATGGATATGTGTCCCTCCCTTCCAGGGTTTTTGTTTCTAACCAGGAGGTTAGAAACCATACTTTTTCTTCTTTTTTCCCTTTCTTCCTTTGGCACCAGCCACTCCCCACCTTCCAAACTACCCATCCAAATCCGTCTCAGATTTAATGTGAAATTATGTTCATGTTGTATTTTCAGTGGTTCCTGTTTTCTTCTACCTAGATCACTTTTAGGTATTTAATTGTCAAATAATCTCTATGAGTAAGACAGATTAAATCTCAGGATCCATGCTTCTAATGGGGCAAAAATGAATTACTGAACACATTTAATAAACTGTCTCAAAAGGAAGCCTTGGCCCAAGTCATCACTGTAAGATGAGTAGCCAGAGATCTGAATCAAAGGGCTGGCAAGACTTTTTGTGATTTCCATTTATTCTTGGCTTTGTTTGTATAAAATATCCACTTGGGGTGTAATAGGATCAGAATGCAAATAGATCACCAGCATGACTTTTGAGAACAAAGAAAAATTTATATATACTCTGTTACCAATTTGTCTTTTAGTAATATCTGGCCATTTAAATATTTATGTCACCCAGTTTGTACGTGGAAGAAAGGCCAGCATTTTCTAGTTTGTTTTCCCCCCACCTGAGTGTTATATGGTACGTCTGACACCAGAGTACCTACCGATGCTCCTAGCACAGGGCAGGTGTTCCATAAATGGTTACTAAGTTTAACCGACTTGTGTTCAAAACCCTGATTAACTGCAGTCAAAAAGCTGAAATGTTTTTGTTTGTCTAAATGTTAATGTTAAACACAATGTGAGCTCAAGATAAAAAAAAAAGGTAGAAAATGGTGAGTTAGAGGAGGGGGAGATAGGACAGCAGACATCATGCTCTCAGAACTAGTCTAAAATGTCGCAAGAAGTCGATGGCATGAAAGGCCAGTGTTTCCTGGAATGTGTCATAAGACCCTGAAGATAAGAGATCTGCTAAATAGTCACTAAAGGGAAGTGAACCTTGAGCACAAAAGATGTAGGAGGTAGCAGGGAAAGCCCGGAGGTTGCTGCAGCCAGGAAGGAGACTGGATTTGCCCCACCCATCACCTCCTCTGCCTTCACTCCCATTCTAGACCCCACACATTGGCTCATGTTCAGTGCAGGTACAGGGTATAGGCTGAGTGCTTACCAGGCTTACCCTGCCAGAGTTTACCAGGCAGAAAGGAGAAGCAGGGAACGACTCCTTGCTTCTCCACCTCTCACTCCACCCCTGCCAGAAATTTAGAATATTTGATGGCAAAGAAACAATCTTTCCGACTGCTGAACTCTGACACTGCGTGCAACATTGTCCAAATACTTCTGCTGCTGGCCTTTGTTAGAGATTTTTTGCTCTGAAGCCACTCAGGTCCCTATGTATGTGTTTGGGCCAGAGGCAGGGGTGGGCAGTGAGCTTTAACCTTGAACCACATTTACTTTACTAATAAGAAAGCTTTCTTTCTTTCTTTTCTCTCTCTCTTTTTTTTTTTTGAAACAGAGTCTTGCTCTGTCACCCAGGCTGGAGTGCAGTGGCACAATCTCAGCTCACTGCAGCCTCTGCTTCTCGGGTTCAAGTTATTCTCCTGCCTCAGGCTCCCGAGTAGCTGGGATGACAGGTGTGTACCACCATGCCCTGCTAATTTTTGTATTTTTAGTAGAGATGGGGTTTCTCCGTGTTGGCCAGGCTGGTCTCAAACTCCTCAAGTGATCTGCTTGCCTTGGTGATATGGATTATCTGTGTGCCAGCCCAAATCTCATCTTGAATTGTAGCTCCCATAATTCCCACATGTCGTGGGAGATAACTGAACCACGGGGGCAGTTTTCCCCATTCTATTCTTGTGGTAGTGAGTAAGTCTCATGAGATCCGACGTTTTTATAAGGGGTTTCCCCTTTCACTTGGCTCTCAATTCTATTTTGCCTGCTGCCATGTAAGACGTGCCTTTCACCTTCTGCCGTGATTGTGAGGCCTCCCAGCCATATGGAACTGTGAGTCCATTAAACCTCTTTTTCTTTGTAAATTACCCAGTCTCCGGCATGTCTTTATCAGCAGTATAAAAACGGACTAGTACACATAGCCTCTCAAAGTGCTGGGATTACAAGCGTGAACCATCATGCCTGGCCAGAATTCTTAACTTCTCAGGGTAACTAGGTTTACACTGGAGCACATGGTAATTGGTGAATTTTCTAAGATCATGTATTTGGAAAAAAGATCAAACAAACAAAAATGAAAACTTATGTCAACATTTAAAACTAACCTTGAAGGCTACTTTAACATTATAAAAATATTTCACAATAAAATGAGTGTTTTAAAACTTTCACAGATATATTTACAGGATACTACCAGACACCTTTCTGCCTGCCTTAGCCGAATGCTTTTGCTTTTTGTTATTTCTCCATTGCATCACCTTCATGCCTTCTTCTAAAGATCTTTAGAAGCACAACTGAGCTAGTTTGATATCTCCATTAACTAGAGCTTCTAGGTGAGATCTCAAAGGCTTAGGTGATTTGCAAAACGTTCATATATATCTTCCTGAAATATTCAATTGCTCTAAGCTCGTTTGCAGCATTGGAAGATTTGGGTGAAAGGAAAGATTTTAAAAGACTCGCAGCTACTCTGTCCAACACAGTACCTGCAGGAGAACATCAAACACTTAAAGTTTGGCGAATGCACCTGAGGAAATATTAAGTGTGTTTGGAACAAAGTGGGTAGGTGTAACTTTACAACTCGGATTTTATGAAATCTAAGTACAAATCAGGTGTGCTTTATGGAAATTTAGTATTTGATTTGAGATAGGCTGTAGGTATAAAATGCATGCCATATTTGAAATACTTCATGTGAAAAAGCAACCTCATTAATCCATGTCTATTGATTAAATGAGGAAATGATAATGTTGCAGATATACTGGGTTGAGTAAAGTATATTGCTAAAATTAATTTTACCCTCTTCTTTTTACTTTTGTAATGTGACTGCATGCATGTGTGGCTCGCATTGTATTTCATTTGATAGTGGTAGTTCAAACAGCAGTTTTGACTTAAACTATTGCAATTAATCCATCTCCCTAATTGTATCTCTGCAGTAAATCTTAATATTTCTCTGTCAAGTATGCTTTTTGTTTTCAGATAGAATTACCTAAATCTTCAAAAGGTAACTGAACTTGAGAAGAGAAGCCAAAAGAGACAAAAGCCTCCAGCCAATGAGCATTCCCCATGAACAAGCAAATGCAACTGCTTCTTACTATAGTCTCGAAATGTGCAGTTCTAACTCTCAAGCGATATATGTATTTAGTTGCTGATAGAATCACAGAGAGATTTAAACAAGTGGAAGTTAAATTTAAACAAGATGGAAACAGAAACTGCATTCTGACCAGTTTTTCATAACAGTTTATGGGAAATATTGGAAATGAGAGAGAAATGCTTTAAGAATAAATTGTTATGTATTGAAATGGTGGTACATGGAATTTTTGACTTATAGGAAACACACTCTAATGGCTGCTACAGCATGTCAAGAGATGAAGGTGGGAGATGGGGGAAGAAAACCAGTTATAATTTTTCCAAATCAGAATTTTTCTTTGCATATTTTCATTTTTTTTTTCTTTTCAGAAACCTTAGCTTAGGCCAGGATGAGCTTCTTCTGCACCTGAAAAATCCTGTCCTTGAAATCTTTAATACTGTCCCTGCAAATCACTACTGGATATAGGATCCATGCACTCTGTCCCCTTGGGTCTTGTATGTTTCACTGCCTCTTATATGGCAATGACACCTACAAAAAGGTTAATTCATCTATAGTGCTTAATTCAATGATTGCCCTATTAACCACCCCATCACAATGAAGAAACCCTAGTTACCTTCAGTTGGTCTGTCTTTCTTACCTCTCCAATATCTAATCAATCAATCAGCCAGTCACCAAGTCCAGAATCTTTCAATTGTATCGCTTCTCTCCATCACCATTTATCATCTCTATACTGGACCAAGTAGCCTCATCACTCATCTCCATGTCTTCCGTAGTATCCCCTGGGAATCCATACCTGAAAAATTTTCCAAAATTATCTACCTCAAATTTGTATCTGACCACATCAGTTCCCATTTAAACACATTCAAAGACTACACATCGGTTATAGAATTCAAATTCTTTTGCGGGACCTGGAAGGCCCTTAGCACCTGGCAGCCACAGATCAACCTGTATAAATTCATTTCTTCCTAACTTCTGAACTCATATGCTATACAGGCCTACATAATATCAACTGCTTATGAACCCCTGTAGATCCTATGCTATCTTAGGACTTTCTACTTTCCCTTTGGCTGTTTCTTCCATCTGGAACACCTTTCCTGCTTATTTTAACATTGCTTATCCCTAGAGACCCAATTTAGTTATAGCCTCTCACAGGAAGTCTTTTCTGAACTTCTAGGCTGAACTAGGGTCATTCTGCTCTGTATTTCCATAGCACAAGGGGAAGATTTCCAGTTCAGTACTTAATGTACTGTATGTATTATATTGAAATTATTAAAATTATCTACTACGTGTCTGTTTCTTCTACTAGACTCTAAGGACTCTAAGACTCACTAATGCAGGGACCGAAACTTATTCATCTTCGTAATTCCACTGCTGATGTCAGCCGCCTTTTGGTAAACATTTGTTGGAATAAATTGAGCAAGAGGAAGTGTCTATAAGGCCTGGGGCTGGAAGCCTTTATCCTTATAAAAACAGAGATTGGACTCTTGGTTGTCTCACTGTAGACCAAGGGACTGAAATGACAATAAAGCAATAACATAGGTGGCAGAATGAGATTGAGAAAAGAAAGTAGCCACAAGCTGTAGGCATTTAAAACAAGATCTCAATGGAGAGATTGATAGATGCTGTGAACACATGGGGTGCTCACACCAGCAGCCTGAAATCTACACCCTTCACTCTCCCATTCCTGTCCCTCAGAAGCATGTGGCCCTTCATTCTGCTATTACAACTTGTTTTATGAGATTTCTTCTGTAGAAAATAATGGCAAGTTCAAGGAGTATAATTTTCCAAAGTCCAGACAAAGCTGATTCTCTTTATAATTAAAACAAAGCCAGCCCTTAGAAAATCAACACATCCAGTCCCAGTAAGAAGAAAAGAAGGAGTTGAAAGTAGAGCCTGAATGACTTATCCAATGGCAGTTTTCAGAAAGTTTTCTGATAACTTTTTAAAGTAGCAACTCCAACCCACAGTGTGAGAGCCTTCTATTTCCTATTGAGGAATCAATGGGACCTGGGAGATTGAATTGGCAGTTTTCATTTCTGGCTCAGCACCGAAGACTTTGCCTACATGACCTTTGCCTAATGGCAGAGTTGGCTTTTATTTTATGTTCAGGGGCACATACGAGGTGATACGAGTTTGAAGTGCCTAGGGCATGTGACTAACCTTTCATCTCTCAATTTATGGAGACACCTCTTTAAATGTTATCTAAGTAACTGAAACACAACGAAACCCCACAATGAACTCTGGAGAGAGGAGAGAGCATTCAGTCGAAAGGGGAGTTGCCTTTTAGAGCCTCATGCTTGCATTTGGCTTTATTACAGCAGTAAAGCAGTTGAGAAGGGCTCATTTTGTGGCTTCAGATTTTCCAAGCCAGATGTGCAGATGAATGTGCAGATCAACAACAAAAAGCATATTTGAAAAACTTTCAAGTCCACTTGAACTTGTGTAGGTTTCACATGCACTCTGTGAGCCCAAGGCTCATGAAAGAGTCTGTGTTCTAGGACCATGGTGCCTGGAGGCTTGTGGATGGGCAGGTATTTCAACACCAAGATATTGAGACAACTGTCACCCTGGAAAATGAGCAGAGCAGCCTCTCCCTCTTCTTCCCACACTTCTGGGCAGACATGTTGCCCCAGGAGAGTGTAGCATGTGCTGGCACAGCAGGATGAGGTGGGAAAAGTAGCAGTGACAGGAGAATGAGCAACAAGGTCAAAAGTAATAGCAGAGTAGCAGAAGGGAGGTGATGATCTGGGAAGAGGGGCAAATCTGACAACCGTGCATTATGTTGTCAAATACTAAACCAAGTGAATCGTACTCCCTTTTAGACTGTGGGAAAAGGGGATTGTGACTGAGTCTGGTTTTCCACATCATTCTCTAGTGATTATATCTCTCCAAATGTTAAGTGAGACTACATCGACTGCAAGACATGCAATTGAGCCCAGATGGAAAGGGTCTGATAAAGGTAAGATGGTAAGCATTGCCCATATACAGCTGCATACATTTAGAAATGAAACTTTCCTTGAAGGCATCCTCTTTATACTGTGCCACGCGTTGTCAAAGCTTCCCTAACCATTTCTTGTGTTACCAAATAGTTGTTCTTATACATGACATTGCAAGAGTGAATGGAAGAAGTGCACTCTCAGTGCCAAATATTTGCAGCATGAGGGAGGTAGCCATTGGTGCTGGCCAATGATGGGTTCTGCAGAAGAAATAAACATGTTGCATAGAACACAATGGCTGTTTCATTTCCAATTGAGCTTATTTGGATCTTCTCTCTTAATTTCTTGGTTAATCTTTCTAATGGTCTATCAATTTTGTTAATCTTTTCAAAGAACCAGTTTTTTGTTTCATTTATCTATTGTATTTTTTTTTGTTTCAATTTCATTTAGTTCTGCTCTGACCTTTGTTATTTCTTTTCTTCTATTGGGTTTGGGTTTGGTTTGTTCTTGATTTTCTAGTCCCTTCAGATGTGACCTTAGATTGCCTATTTGTGCTCTTTCAGACTTTTCGATGTAAGCATTTAATGTTATGAACATTCCTCTTAGCACTGCCTTTGCTATATCCCAGAGGTTTTGATAAATTGTGTCACTATTATTGTTCAGTTCAAATACTTCTTAAAATTTCCATCTTGATTTCATTGTTAACCCAAGAATCATTCAGGAGCAGATTATTTAATTTCTGGTTTGGTATTAAATTTCTAGTTTTATTCCACTGTGGTCTGAGAGGGTACTTGATATAATTTCAATTTTCTTAAATTTACTGAGACTTGTTTTGTGGCGTATCATATGGTCTGACTTGGAGAATGTTCCATGTGCTAATGAAAAGAATGTATATTCTGCACTTATTGGGTAGAATGTTCCATAAATATCTGTTAAGTCCATTTGTTTTAGGGTGTAGTTTAAGTCCACTGTTTCTTTGTTGACTTTCTGTCTTAATGACTTGTCTAGTGCTGCCAGTGGAGTATGGAAGTCTGGCACTATTATTTTGTTGCCGTCTATGTCATTTGTTAGATCTGGTAATAATTGTTTTATACATTTGGGAGCTCCAGTGTTAGGTGCGTACATATTTAGGATTGTGATATCCTGTTGGACTGATCATTTTATCATTACATAATATCCTTCTTTGTCTTTTTTAACTCCTGTTGCTTTAAAGTTTGTTTTGTCTGATATAAAAATAGCTACTCCTGCTTGCTTTTGGTGTCCATTTGCATGGAATATCTTTTTCCACCCCTTTACCTTAAGTTTATGTGAGTCCTTATGCATTAGGTGATTCTCTTGAAGACAGGAGATATTTGGTTGGTAGGTTTTTATTCATTCTGACATTCTGTATCTTTTAAGTAGATCATTTAGGCCATTTACATTCAACATTAGTACTGAGATGTGAGATACTCTTTTATTAATCATGTTAGTTGTTGCCTGAATATCTTGATTTTTTTTTCATTGTGTTATTGTTTTATAGGCCCTGTGAGATTTAAAGGAGGTTCTATTTTCGTGTATTTTGAGGTTTTGTTTCAAGATTTAGAATGCCTTTTAGCATTCTTTTAGTGCTGGCTTGGTAATGGAGAATTCTCTCAGCGTTTCTTTGTCTGAAAAATACTTTATTTCTCCTTCATTGATGAAGCTTAGTTTTGCTGGATACAAATTCGCAGTTGGCAATCATTTTCTTTGAGGTGGCTAAAGATAGGACACCAGTCCTTTCCGGCTTGTAGGGTTTTTGCTGAGAAATCTGCTGTTAATCTGATAGGTTTTCCTTTGTAGCTTACCTGATGCTTTGCCTCACAGCTCTTAAGATTCTTTCATTCTTCCTGACTTTAGATAACCTGATGACCATGTATCTAGGTAATGATCTTCTTGTGATGAGTTTCCCAGGTGTTCTTGGAGCTTCTTGTATTTGGATGGCTAGATCTCTAGTGAGGCCAGGGAAGTTTTTCTTAATTATTCCCTCAAACAAATTTTCCAAACTTTTAGATTTCTCCTCTTCCTGAGGAACACCCAAACTTTCTTGAAGGCTTTGTTCATTATTTAAAATTTATTTTTATTTTTCTTCGTCTGATGGAGTTAATTTGAAAGCCTTGTTTTTGAGCTCCGAAGTTCTTTCTTCTACTTCTTCAAGTCCATTGTTGACACTTTCCAGTGCTTTTTGTATTTCTCTCTAAGTGTGTCTTTCATTTCCAGAAGTTGTGATTGTAGTTTCTTCATGCTATTTTTCTGGATAATTTTTCAACTATACCCTGTATTATTTTTTAGTTTCTTTAAGTTGCTTTTCACCTTTCTCTAGTATCTCCTTGAGTAGCTTAATAATCAACCTTCCGAGTTCCTTATCTGGCAACTTAGAGATTTCTTCTTGGTTTGGATCCATTTCTGGGGAGGTAGTGTGGTCTTTTAGGGGTGTTATAGAATCTTGTTTTGTTATGTTACCAGAATTAGTTTTCTGATTCTTTCTCATTTGGGTAGATTATTTCATTGAAAAAGTCCGGAACTCAGAAGTTGCTGTTCAGATTCTTTTGTGCCACAGGGTGATCTCTTGATGTGGTACTCCCCCACTTCTCCTAGGGAAGCTTCCTGGGAGCTGGACAGCAGTGATTGTTATTGCTCTTCTGGATCCTGCCACCCAACAGGGCTACCAGGCTCTGAGCTGGTGCTGGGGTTGTCTGTAAAGAGTCCTGTGATGTGATCTGTCTTCAGGTCTCCCAGCTGTGGATGCCAGCACCTGCCCTGGTGAAGGCAGCAGGGGAGTGAAATAGATTCTGTGAGCTCAGACTCTCCTTGGGTGGGGCTTGCCATGGCAATTGTGGGGGATGGGGTGTGGTTCTCAGGCCAACGGGATTATGTTCCAGAGGGGATTATGGCTGCTTCTGTCACCATAGTTCTCATGCACATCCCATGCAGTTGACAAGGCCAGTCTCGCTCTCTCCCTACAGGCAGTCAGCAGGTGGGACTCAGACCTTTCCCCAGGTTATAAGCTTCCCAGCTGAGAAAGCAAGCATAGCTTTCAGGCTTCACCCCTCCCCGCCTGCCCACATTCTTGGCCATAGCTCCTGCATTTCTTTCTGCAGAAGTTCCTGTTTGCTCCCTGGATTCTACTCTAGATAATTTGCATCTGGTCAAAATTATTACAATGTTCAGTTGGAAGCTTCTTTCACCCTGTGACCCTTCCCAAATCCTGCTGGTTGCCTTCCCCAAGGGCCCCCGTGAATAAAGTCAGGCATGGCTTCCCTGGGCTTGAGCTGGAGAATGGAAGTGCCTACAAGGCTCTTCCCACTGCTGTTTCTACTTTTATTTTTCATGCTAAATCCATTTCAACTCTGAGTAAGGTTAAATTCTTCTCCTGTAATCTGGATTTTCAGGTTCCCCAGTGGGGATATGTGTTTAGAGTCAGGCTTTCCCCATCTCACACTTTGGGAACTCAGTTTTTCACCTGTCTCATGGAACCTGCAGTGGCATGTCACTTCTTTCCTTTTTTTTGTGGAGGGGGCGGGGGCGGAGTTTTGCTCTTGTTGCCCAGGCTGGAGTGCAATGGCGCGATCTTGGTTCACTGCAACCTCCGTCTCTCGGATTCAAGTGATTTTCCTACCTCAGCCTGCCGAGTAGCTGGGATTACAGGCATGTGTCACCATGGCTGGCTAATTTTTTTTCTTTTTTTTTTTTTTTTTTTTTGTATTTTTAGTAGAGACAGGGTTTCTCCGTGTTGGTCAGGCTGGTCTTTAATTCCCAACCTCAGGTGATCCACCCACCATGGCCTCCCAGCGTGCTGGGATTACAGGCGTGAGCCACCACACCTGGTTGGCATGTCACTTCTTTCAAAGGATTCTGTGAATTCTTTTGGCTTTCCTGGTACATTCCTGTGGTGATTTTTAGAGGAAAAGTCCACAGTGTGAGTCTCCATATGCTGTTTTGTCTGTCCAGGTGGGAGCTACATGTTAGCCCTGTCTCCTATCTCCCATCTTCCTCCACCTAAAACCAAAATTTTTTGATAGTTTTGTTATATTCCATTATATGATTATTACACATATTATTTGACCGTTGTCCTCATATTGTCTATTTTAGGAGTTTTCACATTTTTACTTTAAATAATATTAAAATGAACATCCACAGGTCATTATATGCATCTCTGATTATTTCTTCCAGATTTTCAGTAGTGGAATTATAAGACTGAAATACATAAGCTTCTTAGAGATTCTTGATACATACTACCAAATACTTTTCCAAAAAGGTTGAGCTAATTTACATGCCTTTAGCATCAAAATTTAGTTTACTGTGGTTGTCTCTTAATCCTTGCTAATTTCTAGACAAACGTAGTACCTAACTGGAATCTTAGTTCATATTTTTTGTATTCTGGTAAATATTTAACAACTAGCTTTCTGGGGAGGTGGTGGGGGCTCATTTGTAGCATTTACTTATCTTTGTGGTAGAACTACTACCACCATGGCCCATTTCAAGCTACCAACACAACATGACTGAACATAAAGTTGGGAAGCAGTATTCAGTGGACCCTTGCAAGTTGGAATTTGTTGGCTCCAGCACACTACTGGAGGAAGTATACTGTAATGGTTAAATAATGGGTTTGGAGTTGATCAGACTTGGGTTCTTATTCCCATTACTTCCTAACTTTGTGACCTTGGATATGCATATCATACACAACTGTTTTGAAGATTTAATAATTTAATAAAAGTATTTCATACAGTTCCTGGTCCAGAGTAAAAACTCAATAATAGCTATTATTATTTTTCATATAGCCCTAGTAATGTTTATTTTTTTCTTTTGTGAATTGTCTTTTCCTATTCTTTGATCATCTATCTTTCAAGGTAGTATTTTTTTTCTTATTGACTTTTATAAGCACTTTACATATTGAGGATACTAGCCATTAGGAGTATTTTGTTTGCTTTTTGGGGGCATGTTTTGCTTCTTTTTTTTTTTTTTGTCATTTTGCTTTGTGAACTCCATTTATTTATGTCTAATAGGTCATCACTTTGGATCCATTGGCCTTAATTCAGTTTTCTCTGTAATAAGGGACCAAGAAGTATTAAGAACATCACTTCAAAATAAATGCCTAAAATAAATTTGAAAACTTAGTTTTTAAAATTCTTGTAAGTGCAGTCACATTTGCATGGAAATAATCTATGTTTAGAACTTGTGTTATATTCAATGTCCTATCTATAGGAAGATTATACATCTGCAACCTCTTGAATTAAAGCATCACCTGTGTATTAATTACCTAGGGCTGCCATAATGATTTATCATAAACCGAGTGTCTGAAATCATCATAAATTTATTCTGTCACAGTTTAGGAGGCCAAAAGTCTGAAATCATGGAGTCATTGGGTTGTGTTCTTTGTTTAGAGACTCTGAAGGAGTTTTGCTTCTTAATTTCGTGTGCTTGTAGACATTTCAAAGTTAAAGTAGTTATTTAGAGATGTTGAGATTTTCCTTTGTGATTTCTTTCACTGTATGCTTGGAAAATATCTTACCCCATCAGACATCATATAAATATTCAAAAAAATTCTCTTCTAGTTATTTTCTGTTTTAATTTTGTGATTTAATTGCTTAAGTTAAATTATCTTAGAATTTATTTTGGTATATGATATGGGCAAGAAACTAATTTAAAGAAAACACAAATATGTGCACCGCTGAACATAGACCTTTATCAGTAGTTCCGTTTTTGCCCTTTGCCTTGTGATCTTTGTTGGACCCTTATCAGTAGTTCTGCTTTTCCCTTTGTCCTGTTCCCTCACAAGCATGTGATCTTTGTTAGACCCTTACTAGCAGTTCTGCTTTTTGCCTTTTGAAGCATGTGATCATTTTGAAGCATGTGATCTTTGTACCTACTCCCTGTTCTTATACCCCCTCCCCTTTTGAAACCCTTAATAAAAACTTGCTGGTCTGAGACTCAGGCAGGCATCACAGTCCTGATATGTGATGTCATCCCCAGCAGCCCAGCTGTAAAATTCCTCTCTTTGCACTATCTCTCTTTATTTCTCAGCTGGTCAGCACTCATGGAACATTTTGAAATTTTCTTTGATATCTTATTATAGTACTATAACAGTACTGAAATAGTTAAGTACTACAAAATGTTTGCCAAAGTGAAACATATCATAGAACTGTAGTCGTTAAAACAATGGTGGAATGTCATCAGCTAAGGCTATTTTCATCTCTTTTGTGGATCTTCAGTTGCTTTAGGCCATCTGGATGTATACGTGCAGGTCACAGGGGATATGATGGCTTAGCTTGGACTCAGAGGCCTGACAAATACAGCCAGGCCCTGCTTAAGACAAACATAGCTCACCCCCAAAAGATCCTGGTTTCTGCACAAGGGGATCACAGTGTGCCACAAGATGTTTCATCAAAGAGATTTTGTGCATGTACTTCCTCCTGAACAGCTATGAACAAATCAACCAAATGCAGTGGCCATAATCTGTTGGCTATTGCTTTAACATTTCATTTACCTCATTTGAGCCCTTTAGTCAAATGGGTGTCAGCGTGTTGCCTCTCATTCCAGGGAAGGTTTTTTTAGGTATGCTTGGTTTGTTACTGGGCTAGTGA
The DNA here is from genome assembly GCF_000951035.1 of Colobus angolensis palliatus. Lineage (NCBI taxonomy): Eukaryota > Metazoa > Chordata > Mammalia > Primates > Cercopithecidae > Colobus > Colobus angolensis. Next base: position 10,672,981 of record NW_012118376.1, read on the forward strand.
ACATGTAAGTAGAGGAGAAGCTTTTGCAGGGAGCTGCAGCCCTGCCTGCAAGTGGCTCCTACTATGTTACTCTGAAATTGTGTGACCCTGCACACGGTCATTCCATTCAAAGGTGCTACTGGCTATAGTGTGTCCGGCTGGATGCACCCTCTTATGTCACTTAGGATTCACTTATTCTTTCTCTAATACTCTTTACATAATCTTAGTGACCTATGTCGTTATCCTTGTCTCTGAAGAATTTCTGATAACATTTCTTGCAAGGCAAATCTGCTGAAAACAAATCTCCTAATTTTTGTTTGTCCGGGAAAGTCTTTATTTCTCCTTCACTTTTAAAGGATAATTTCTCAGAGTCCAGAATTCTAGGTAGGTGAGTTTTTTTCTCGAAACACTTTAGATATCTTAGTCCATTCTCTCCTTGCTTTATATGGTTTCTGAGACATCAGATGTAATTCTTATCTTTGTTCCTCTATAGTTGAGATAGTTAACGTGGGTTTTTTACCCCACTTTTGGCTCCTTTTTAGATTTTTTTTCTTTTTCTTTGATGATCTGCAATTTTGATATGATATGCTTACATACAGTTATTTTGTTATTCAATTTTTTTGGTATTCTTGGAGCTTTCTTGATCTGTGGTTTATTGTGTGGCATTAATTTGGGGATAATTTTTAGACACTATTGGTTCTAACATTTTTTGTTCCTCGGTCTCTTTCTTCTCTTGCTGGTATTCCCATTGCAGGTATATTACACATTTTGTAGGTGTTTCACTGTTCTTGGCTATTTTGTTCCATTTTTTTTCTTTACTTTTCCATTTTAGAAGTTTCTATTGATAAATCCTTAAACTCAGAGATTCTTTCCTCAGCCACATCTCATCTACTAATGAGCCTATCAAAGGCATTCTTCATTTCTCTTACAGTGTTTTTGATCTCTAGGATTTCTTTTTTATTCTTTCTTACAATTTTCATTTCTCTGCTTACCTTATTCCTCTGTTTTTGCATGCTGTCTACCTTCTGCATTACATTCCTTAGCATAGTAATGACAATTGTTTTACATTCCCAGTCAGATAATTCCAACATCCATGCCATGTCTGCATCTGGATCTGATGATTGCTCTATCTCTTCAAATGCGTTTTTTGCCTTGTAGAAGTTATCACTTCATCCTAACAAGCAAAACTCTGATAAAACTGAAAAATTAACAACTCTTCTTAGATATTTCAGAAAAAATAAGTTCATAGGGCAAGTCACTGCCCCCAAAATTGGAGAGATGAGCAGATACAGAAAATCACAAGCTACCAAATAAGGAACCTTCCTGTGAAACAGTACCGGGTAGGAAAACCTGAACTCTAATTGACAAATTGCTGAAAACTCAGTGTGTTCAAGTCTGAGAGTTAAAAACTCAGAGGGCTCAGTCATAGGAGGACCCCTAAGTCTTTTTGATTTTTACTTTTAGGGGCTCTATCAGGATCTCACAGTGACCACCAGATAGAAATCCCCTTGTGCTTCTGGCAGGGAATGGGAAAAATGTAGGCACTTAAAATACATCCCAGAGCCTTGTGTTCCTAACAAAGGCCTGCCCTCAGGGAAAGCTATTTTACCAGTACCTCACCTACTGGAGTTTTATCAGTTATTTGTTGAAATTTGTTGTAGTAAGTCAGGGACTTACTGGAGGGACTGGCTGGAGCCGCAGCAGAAGAACATAAATTGTGAAGATTTCGTGGACATTTATCAGTTCCCAAATAATACTTTTATAATCTCTTATGCCTATCTTTACTTTAATCTCTTAATCCTGTTATCTTCATAAGGTGAGGTTGTACATCACCTCAGGACCACTGTCATAATTGTGTTAACTGTACAAATTGATTGTAAAACACGTGTGTTTGAACAATATGAAATCAGTGCACCTTGAAAAAGAACAGAATAACAGCAATTCTTAGAGAACAAGGGAAGACAACAATAAAGTCTGACTGCCTGTGGGGTCAGGCAAAAAGAGCCATATTTTTCTTCTTGCAGAGAGCCTATAAATGGACATGCAAGTAGGGAAGATATCGCTAAATTCTTTTCCTAGCAAGGAATATTAATATTAATACCCTGGGGAAGGAATGCATTCCTGGGGGAGGTCTACAAATGACTGCTCTGGGAATGTCTGTCTTATGCAGTTGAGATAAGGACTGAGGTATGCCCTGGTCTCCTGCAGTAACCTCAGGCTTACTAGGCTTGGGAAAATCTCTGCCCTGGTAAATTTATGGTCAGACCGGTTCTCTGCTCTAGAATCCTGTTTTCTGTTATTTAAGATGTTTATCAAGACAATACATGCAAATGAATCCAGGTTCCTCACTTTCTACATGGAGACAACAGGCTATTGTAACAATATTAGACAATGCCTTCATGCTCATGCTCTTTCCAAGAGGCAGTTTATTTTTGCTTCCCTCTTTTATAATCTGATTAGAAAAGATGTTACTGATGGGCTGGAGATAAGGGTATGGGGAAAATGTTATGCGATAGCTTTTTTGAAATTTATGCACACAAAGATAAAAGGTTTCATGAGTTAAGAAGTATGTTCTAACATCTCGGAGAAATAACACTTTAAAATGTAATTAAAAATAAATTAAAATTAAAATGAAATATTTATATCTATATGTGAATGAGCGACATGTTTGTGTACTCATGAATAGGTCAAATACATGTTTCAAAAAGAGACGTGTTAATTTTCTTAAGTACATTAGTTTTATAAACATTTCTGGGGAGAGTATAAGGATATGAACAGATTATGTCATTGAATACTTTTATTTCTCATTTTATTTTTTTTAATTTTTTAATTGTGGTAAAAAAACATATAACATAAAATTTGCCATCTCAACTATTTCTAACTGTACAGTTCAGGAGTGTTATGTATATTCACATTCATGTACAACCAATCTCCAGAACTTTTTCATTTTGCAAGACTGGCACACAGTCTTCATTAAACAACTCTCCATTTCTTCCCTTTCAGTCCCTGGAAAACACCATTCTACTTTCTTTTTCTGTGAATTTCCCTACTCTAGATAACCTCATATAAGTGGTATATATAGTATTTGTCATTTTGTACGTGACTTATTTCACTTAAAATAATATCCTTAAGGTTTACCCATGTTGTAGTATGTATCAAAATTTCCTTCTTAAGTCTGAATAATATTCCATGTGTGCATTATACCATGTATATATATATATACACACACACATACACACACATACATGAGTCCATGGACTTTTAGTATATTTGTATATACATATATATGTATGTATGTATGTATATATGTATTGATATTATGTATATATAATAGTAAGTAGTCCAATTTATTTTTTACTTTTGTTACCTGTGCTTATATATATATATATATATGCACATCTATGTGTATATGTGTGTGTGTGTATATATATATATAAATTTGTATGTATATATATCACATTTTGTTTTCTCAGTCATCCACCAGTGGACACTTGGGCTGCTTCTACCTCTTGCCTATTGTGAATGATGCTGATATAAACATAGATGTGCAAATTTTTCTTCAACACCTGCTTTCAAGTCTTTTGGCTATATACCTAGAAGTAGAGGATACTAGGTCATATGATAATTCTATATTTAAATTTTTGAGGAACTGCATAGCAACTGCACCATTTTACATCCCCCCAAGCAATGCAAAAGGGTTTCAATTTCTTCACATCCTTAGCAACACTTGTTATTTTCTAGTTTGGTTTTAGTTTTATAACATCCATCCTAATGAGTGTGAGGTGGTTTTGATTTGAATTTCTCCAATGATTAGTGATGTCAAACATCTTCTAATATGTTTATTGGTTATTTGAATATCATGTATGGAAAAATGTCTATTCAAGAACTTTGCCCATTTTTAATACATTATTTGTTTTTTGTTATTGTTAAGTTGTAGGAGTTCTTTATATATTCTGAATATTAACCCTTTATCAGATATATGATTTGCAAATATTTTCTACCATTCCATAATTTACCTTTTTCACTCTGTGTTTGCTCTTTAATGCACAGAAATTTTTAAATTTTGATGTAGTCCAGTTTGTTTATTTTTATTTTCGTTACTTGTGCTTCTTGTGTCATATCCAAGAAATCCTTGCCAAATCCAAAGTCAAGAATCATTTCTTCTATTTTCTTTTAAGAGTTACATGATTTTACATCATATGTTTAGGTCTTTGATCCATTTTGAGTTAATCTTTGTATATGGTGTGAGGTGAGGGTCCAATTTCCTTATTTTGTTTATGGATATCCAGTTTTCCCAACACTATTTGTTGAAGAGACTGTCCTTTACCTACTGAACAGTCTTGGGATCCTCCTTGAAAGACATTTAATCATATATGTGAGAGATTATTTGTGAGCTCTCTATTTTGTTCCATTGGTCTAAGTCTGTCTTGATGATAGTACCATACTGTTTTGGTTACTGTAGCTTTGTAATAAAATAAGTTTTGAAATCAGGAAGTGTGAGAACTCAGACTTTGTTCTCTTTTTTCAAGATTGTTTGAGGAATGTTTTTTCCTTTAGTTTGTTAGTTCAGATTCCTCTTTTACTTCCAGCTTTTTTCTTTTTCTCTTATTATAGCACCTCCTCTTCTTTAGTTTTTATGTTCTACTTTTTTTACATCGGAATGAAATATGGACCACAGCAGCCCAATTTAGTGGTCAGAATGGTGCAGTCCCTAACACTATGCACTATCCTTTCTGGAGAAGGAAGTGAGGGACTGGAATAAAGACCATGCCACACTCTATTCCAGACCTGTATTCTCATCGTGTCTCCAGTGGCAGTAGTCACCTAACCTTGTGCAGGTCATTTGATCTCTTTGGGCATCAGTTATCTGAAGAATCAAAAGGAGGGGAAAAGTCTGTAAGCTGTATAATTCTACCCTTCTTCTGACAGACACAGGTGGCACTTAGAGACTGGCTTTTCACTGAGGCAATCCAAACCCTGAGAAGCTGGGCTGTCTGCTTCTTGTCCAGTTTCTGTCTCTTCCTTTTCCTGTTTTTCTTTATTTTTATTCCCTGGCTCCCTTTTGCTTACTTTTCCTTTCTTAACAATCTTTTTTCCCTCAATATTTTTCTCTTAATTGTCTCTAGTTTCTCAATTTTACTTTTTAAAATTTCCATTCTATTCTTTAAAGGGGTCGAGGGAGAGAGTACGAATGTCCTAGCACTTACGCATTTAAACCCCACACCACACTCTATCCTTTCTTGGAGAAAGATCAGTTAGTTACACAGATGGCATCCAAAGGAGTTGAGTAGCAAAATACCTACATAAGATGATATCAGAAAAATGGTCATATAACACCCTCCGTCCTCCACTACTCTTTCCTGAAATGTCCCATTGGAACTGTGAACAGTGAGACAGGGAATATTCAAGACTTGTCATTTCTTCCTTTACAGTGTTAACTGGCCCTTTCCCAAATCCCCCTATGTAGTGCTCCTGATTTAAACTCCTCCTCTATGGTACATCTAGTTCTAGATCCTTGAGGAATCGCCATACTGTTTTCCATAATGGTTGAACTAGTTTACAATCCCACCAACAGTGTAAAAGTGTAAATTACTCTACTACAAAGACACATGCACACGTATGTTTATTGCGGCACTATTCACAATAGCAAAGACTTGGAATCAACCCAAATGTCCATCTGTGACAGACTGGATTAAGAAAATGTGGCACATATACACCATGGAATACTATGCAGCCATAAAAAAGGATGAGTTTGCGTCCTTTGTAGGGACATGGATGCAGCTGGAAACCATCATTCTTAGCAAACTATCACAAGAAGAGAAAACCAAACACCGCATGTTCTCACTCATAGGTGGGAACTGAACAATGAGATCACTTGGACTCGGGAAGGGGAACATCACACACTGGGCTTATCATGGGGATGGGGGAGGGGGGAGGGATTGCATTGGGGAGTTATACCTGATATAAATGATGAATTGATGGGTGCTGACGAGTTGATGGGTGCAGCACACCAACATTGCACAAGTATACATATGTAACAAACCTGCACGTTATGCACATGTACTCTAGAACTTAAAGTATAATAATAAAAAAAAAAAATAAAAATAAACTCCTCCTCTAGCTCAAGCTGGTCTCTCTCAGTTCATCTTCCCCCAAGCCCTCTTGCATATCACTGCAGGCTAATCACAAAACTGCACTTAGAGTTTTCATCTGCTCAAAAGCCTACAGTAGCTTCCTGTTATCTTTGGCATTAGATATACATTCTGTTCAGCTTTTAGGCCATTCATCATCTGATAGCAGCTTGTCTCCCAGCCCCTACAACAGGATCCCTTCACAGTAACTTCCTTTCATGTATTCTACTCTTTTTTTTTTTTTTTTTTTTTTTTTTTTTTTTTTTTTTTTTTGAGACAGAGTCTCACTCTGTCGCCCAGGCTGGAGTGCAGTGGCGTGATCTCCGCTCTCTGCAAACTCTGCCTCCCAGGTTCATGCCATTCTCCTGCCTCAGTGTCTCAAGTAGCTGGGACTACAGGCGCCCATCACCATGCCTGGATAATTTTTTGTATTTTTCAGTAGAGATGAGGGTTTCAGCATGTTATCCAGGATGGTCTCCATCTCCTGACCTCGTGATCCACCGGCCTTGGCCTCCCAAGGTGCTGGGATTACAGACGTGGGGACCTGGCCTCATGTATTATACTTTTATTTCTTGCCTTTGCCCAGGCTGTTTTACATGAGTTGTGAGAGCCTTCCTCCTCACCTGTGCCTACTAAGCAATATATAGAAAGCTTCTTTCAATGACTCTGTTTAGATTTTACCTTCTATTTTCCTTTGCTTATATAATCAGCTGAACTATAGTTGAGCACTTAATTGTTCTACATATTTTTGTTTTGTTTCCCAAGCTGGATTATAAACTTCCTTAAAAATGTAGTTCTGTGTTTTCAAAATTATAATACCATATGCAAATAAAAGATACCATTATTCTGTGAACACACAGAATCTCTTTTGGTTCCAAAAATAATAAAAAAAATACCATTATTATTTTTGGAACCAAAAGAGATTCTGTGTGCTCACTGACCTGTATATTCAAGTCTCTGGAACTAATTCAGCACACAGAACTATCCCAAGTCATATGCAGCATTTCACAGCCCAAAAAATTACTCCTGGTGATGATGGGAGCCACTGGCTCTACTCCGGTGAATTCCAAATGGAATTATGTATCTTATCTGTATCTGAAATCTAGCAGGTACATGCGTTGTTTTTGTTTTGTTTTGTTTTTGTTTTTCATGGTTTTTTAAAAAATCATTTAAGTGAATTCTTCTGATCAGTGCATCCAAGTTTGGCTCAGTGTCTTTTAAAATGATAACAACCATCAATATGAACATACAATCAAGCTAAACCAAGAAGAAATGTCTCAGCCGGTCAATGAGATGAAACAGTTTTACATGCGATCCCCCAAAACAGCAAACTTCAAACCTTTTGCAGATAGAAATTAAGATGTTTGAAAAATCTCATCAAGAAAGGAGGCTAATTCAGTTATTTGATAAACCAGCTTCAGTTCTTCCTCTAAGTAGTATGCAATATACATTCAATTATTTACATATGACTAAGAAACACTTTCAGTGCTGCCCTTTTAAAAGAGGTTATATTTGTGGTAACCTCGTAAATATGCTGATAGTTATAACGCTGTTAGTTGTGGGCAGCCTCCACCCTCCTCTGTTCTCTAGATGGACTTCTCCTAAATCTTGCTCATTTCTCACAAACACCAAAGCCTACTAAGTGAAAAACCAAAAAGAGAAAGGACCCTGGCTCACTCACCACTTCATTTTAATCCAGTAATGTAATTATTACATACATTATATACATGTATATTTCTGATATATATTTTATATATACATATACACTAACCATATATATTAGAAAGGCCCCTGAATAATTTAAACTTTTGAATAACCATGGATTAAATTCAATGCTAAGATTTTTCAGGAAAAATATAAACTTTTGTAAATGTTAGTAAAACAATGAAACCATAGAATGAGAAAGAAGAAGTGAGATTAGTTGGTGAAACTTCACTTTTGCTTTTGCTGACAGAGGCTAAGACACCAGGATTATTTTGCAACCAGTATGTTTGTGCACATGATTCTGGATGTCTGCATAGAAGCATTGTTTTCTCTGCAATCTAGAGAAAGCTGTAGTCTCTCAGTCACTGTAGAAAAAGGAGCCATGTGTTATGCTGCAGATGGTAAATTTCCTCCCGTCACATTCATTCACTGTGCACTGGGAAGGCAAAGAGAAGTGTGAAGTAATTTGGTGGAACAATGCTTTCTATATAGGCACAGTGGATTATTTATTTTTGAAAGGTCAGTTAGGAAAGGATGTCATTGCATTGTGGAGTAATACATATGAAAATTAGTTAAAGCCATGAACCCCTACAGGGGGTCTCTGTATTGAAAAGTCACCACAGGCCTACAGTAAATGTTCTGTTAACTGGTATGGTTAGAGAATGAGGTCTGCTGGTTAACAATATGTTGCAGTTTAGTCACTATTGTGATCTATTATGCCTAGATTTGAAATATCCAGGAATTAGGGTTAAACAAAGAAGTGAAGAAACACAAAGACTCTGTCAGACAACCAGATTTCAAATTTTGGCTACAATTCTTACCAGGTGTGTGATGCTGATTAAGTTACCCAACGTCTCTAAGCCTTAGTTTTCATATCTAGAAAATAAAGATAAACCTGAATTAAATACCATGCTAGGAATTTCACTCATGGTCAAAACTGAGTTTCAGAGACTGAGGTTTCCCTCCTGTCTGATGTGAATGAAAAACTGAACAAAATATATGAGGCATTAGCTTTTAAGACACTTGATATTACATAATGAAGGACAGTGACCTCTGGAATATTGTAGGTGAATGAAGTAAGACCTTTGGCTGCCTCAGATTAATGCCTTGAGAGAATTTCCTGTATTAGAGCAGAGAAGGGAAATCAGGTGTAGTTGAGCAAAGTCCCTGAGTTAAAGAGGCAGAGCTGAGTATCCAGGGAGACCAAGGCAGCTAAAGCTCACAACACAGAGTAGGAGTAAATAAGGGTTTCATAGAGAGAGAACTCTGGAGAACTGCAGGGGTTGCCTCTTCAGTTCAGCAGAGTACTAATCAGCACATTCATGTGAAGAAAGGAGTTGAAGCTAAAGAAAAGACCACCACAAGTATTAGTGAGAACACCACCCATTGTTCACACAGGATCAGGAAGTGCCTGTTCTATCAGCTAGAGTGGAAAACTTTGTAAGTCACATGCAGTTGTTTAGAGTAGTAAGAAAAGTCTTGCCTCAGTAGCAGAGAATTACTCCCAAGTTAAATGTGATTCTAATACTGCATAACAAATCTTACAAGAAAGACCTAAAAGGGCCAAATGGTTTCCAAGTAACTATGTACCACAACAAAAACAAAAGGATATTTAAAGATATACAAAAATATCTAACACCTAGGAAGGTCAAATTCTCAATCTCTGGTATACAATAAATAATTACCAGGTATGGTAAAAGTAAAGAAACTATGACCAATCATGAGAAGGAAATCAATTAATTAAAACTGATATATAACTCACATAAATGTTAGAATTAGCAAAAAAGGACTTTCAAACAGTTGTTATAACTGTATTCCATATATTCAAAATATTAAGTAGAGACATGGAAGATATAAAAAAGGAACCAAATCAAAATTTTTTAAAATATGAAAACTACAATGCCCAGTATGAAAAAATAAGCTGGATATGATAAACATCAAATTAGAAATGGCAGAAGAAGAGAATAGTGAACTTGAGGATGTAGTAATAGAAATTACTCAAAATTAAACATTCAGAGGCAAAATAATTTTAAAAAGTAAAAAGAGCGTCCGTGAGCTGTGAGACAACTTCAAGCAGCCTAATACATGTGTAATTGAAGTCCCTGGAAGAGAATAGGTGACAAAAAAATATTCGAAGAAATAATGATTACACTTTTTCCAAACTTGATGAAAACTACAAATCCATAGATCCGAGAAGCTGCACAGGAACCAGCACACACACAAAAAAAAAAAAGAAAAAAAAAGCTACACTAAACAACATCATAATAAAATTGCCCAAAAACAGTGATAAAGAGAAAATTTGTAAAGCAACCAGAAAAAAAGATATAGTTATGTACAGAAAAACAAAGATAAGAAACAAAGTAGATTTTTCTAAAATCAGAAACAATGCAAGAAAACAGTGTTCCACATCCCAAAGGAAAAAAAAAAAAAAGTCAGCATAGAATTCTATGCCATGGGAAAATACCTTTCAGACACCAAGGCATAATAAAAACATTTTTACACATACAAGAGCTGAAAGAATTCATCACCAGCAGAAATGAACTATAAGAAATGTGAAAGGATGTGCTTTAGATAGAAGGAAAATGATATCCCTGAAAATATGGATTTACACAAAGGAATAAAGAGCACTAAAATGGGATCAATATGAGTAAATACACAAGACTGTGTTCCTGTAATTTATATAACTTTAATAGATAATTGGCTATTTAAACAAAAATAATCATCTAGTATGGGGTTTATAAAAGACATGAAGATATGTTGAGACACACCAGTGGAACCAAGGCTCTGTAGGGAAAAATCAAAGCATACTGTTGTAAAGCTTCTTAAAATATCCACGAAGTGGCATAATATGACTTGAAAGTAGACTGTGATAAATTAACAATGTACACTATAAACCATAAAGTACCTACTAAAATAACAAAAGAAAGGGTTATTTAGTAGCCAACATAGGAGATAAAATGAGGTAATAAAAAATGCTATGTTGATCAAAAAAAGGGAGATAAAAAAGAAAAGGAGAATAAAGAATGAATGAGATTAACATAAAATAATATGATGATAGAACTATATCTAACCACCTCAATAACTGTACTAATTGAAAATGGATACCTCAATTAAAAGGACTGAACATAAGAGTCAAATATTTGCAGGGTATTCTTTTGATAGAAAAAAATCTAATTCTAAAATTCATCTGGAAATGTAAAGGGCCTCCAATATCCAAAATGATTTTCAAAAAGAACAAAATTGGAGAATACTACTACCTGATTTTAGGATTTATTATAAAAGTTCATTATTCAAGGCTGGATGGCATAGATACATAGAGATAGACAAATAGATCAATGAAAAGGAATGGAATAGCATAGAATAGAATAGAATAGAATAGAATAGAATAGAATAGAATAGAATAGAATAGAATAGAATAGAATAGAATTCAGGAAGTAATATTCCCATAGAACATTTTACAGGTTGGCCAAGATTTGGAGAGGTGCCAAATTCTTTAGAATATATAAAAAAGCGTTTTAGACCAGGAGAACTTGTTTTCTAACACAAGGACTATGGTGAGTAATTTTAGCTATGCCTAGAGGAATGAGTTACATTTGGAGCTTTCATTTAAATGGATGTTTATATATATATGTATCCATATATAAACACATATATAGGGATCTTACGTCTTATTCTCATCCTAGAAATGAAAGGAAGCACTATTCTGATTTAGTTTATGAATAATCCCTCTGAAATTTTCCATAATTGTATTCAAAATGGCTTCGCATTAAGGAAATTCTATGTTTTCCTTTTGCTGTCAGAAATAAACTACTTTTACATGGACATAATCCGCTGCAAACATTCACACTTATAATCACACTCATGCACAGCCTGGTCTTTTCTGACAGCTTGCAAATATCTCTGCTCTTTACATGCAGCCTTCACAGTTACAAAGCTGAAATTTCTTTGGCCATTTCCTCTCATGTTTTTATAGCTCAGCTTTTCAAAGGGTTTTAAAAAATAGCTCAGGCACACCTAAGAAAAATATGCATTTCTTTTCATTGCCTGGCTAAAGGCCAAAGCTTTTTAATCACCATTCAACAAGAAATCCATGCTCTCAAGTGTACTGTGTATCAGCAGAGAGAAGACACTCCTGATAGAGATTTACTTTTCTGCCTTAAAAATCTGCTGTCATCCTCTCATTTTCTTCTGTCCTTGTTGAGCATAGACCTTTGTTACCCACAGAAAGAGTTATTCTGGTATTCCTATTCTATTGATGAATCTCTGGCTGATACCTGGTGTCTATTAGAACATACGCAATACAAACCTCACCCCTGTAGCCTTATTCTTCATGAGCCTTGGAGGACATACTAACTGAATAAAAATTTCTCTGTATCAGGAACAGTTTGTTCAATTTACTAAATGTCTTGAGTTGGGATCCCCAAAAGCAACCTCCGAGTTGAGGATTTGTGTGCAAATAATTTGTTAAAGATATGCTAGAGACACTTGCAAAGGAATGCAGGCAGCAGAGGAGGGCAAGAGAAGGAGCCAAGCCAGGGTGTGACTCTAAGCAAAATCTGGTGGAGGCTGGCTTCAGCCTGACTCTAAAGAGAAACTTAGGAGAGTGGTTTATGCCTCAAAGTTTTTCTCCTTTATGATCAGGGAGCTGGGCTTTCATACTCTCACAGAGTCAGTAGTCACTCATTCCCTAAAGATCAGTTTCAGAGATATAAAACCCCAGGCATGTCCAACTTTCTGAATATCTGGATGATGTGGCTCCAGATGTCACAGATTGTCCCTCAAAGCAAATTAAGGTGTAGGTCATTAGAAGCAAAATCACACAGAAGTGGGATAGGGGGCATGGTGGGTGGTACACACTGAAAGGATCCTAGGGCCCAGGAGATCTGGCCAGAGCACTAGGACTGTCCTCAGCGCTTAACAAATAGTCATCAAGCACCTGCCCTGTGCTTGGTGCTGTACACAATCTTGGAAACAAACTAGTGAGCAAAGTAATCCTTTGCCCATTACAGTTGAGTTGATGCAAAGACATTATTTCATTATTTTCTTATGGTTGAGTAGTATTCCACGGTGTACATGTGTGTATATAGATATATTATATATATTACATATATATACACATACGTATGTATTACATTTTCTTTATCCACTCATCAGTTGATGAGCATTAAGCTTGATTCCATACATTAGCAGTTGTGAGTCAGGCTGTAATAAACATACACATGCAGGGGTCTTTTTGATATAGCAACTTCTTTTCCTTTGGGTAGATACCCAGTAGTGGGACTGGTGGATTGAATGGTAGATCTACTTTTAGAAACTGGCCTTTTAAACAATTGCCCCAGGTGATGCTTATAGTTATGTAAGTTTGGGAAGCATCAACATCAATCATTCTTTATCCCATTACATTACCAGGCATTATAGGGTTAATTTCTTAAAATTTCATTGTTAAACTTTATTGGACTCTAACAGCCCTTTAGGTAAGTGTATACACACACACGTATGTGAAAGTGCAGCTTATGTAACAAGCGTAGGTTTTCCCACCATTCAGCCAATCCAAGAACCAATACTAGGATCTTCTCTTCTTTATCACTACCCCTTCTCCAGGATTCAAGAACTTATACTTTCTGTGACAGAAGGTTAAAAGTGACCTGAGTGGTTCACAGTGTCAGCTAATTCTCGAGTGAGATACAGGCACACTGAATCTCAGCTGATACCACCGTGGATCAGTCATATGATCCACGGTGATGATCCACGGCGATGTGTGGGCAAGAACTGCCAGTGGGATGTCCTTTGGTTCCCATGATGAAAATAACTGCCTCCTCTGCAGGGGCAATGGGCATTCCCAGTCCAAAAGCCAGAGGTCTGTGAGTGCTGGGTCAGTACCACATAGTCTCTGGCTCTGGCCACTGGCAATCCCTGATATGCTCACTCTGTTAACAGCCTCCTCTCTACTTGACTCCTCCCTATCTGACCTCCTCTAAAGTACTGCCTCATGACCTCTCTTTCTCCTTTCAGCACAGGTAAACCCCATCTAGATTCTATTTTCTTTCTGTGGTGTGTGCATGTGTTTGTATGTGTGTGTGCATGCGTGTGATAAGCTCCTCTACTCCACTTCCCTTGGGGACTGTCTTCGAATTTTCCTGGCTTAGAAGCAATAAAAAATGAAAACCATGGAGGTTTACTGTTTGTTTTCTTCTCTTTCTGCCATAACAATCCTAGTTTTCCTTTAGGAGGTATGAATACCCCTGGCTCTGCCCGATACTATGGTCGGGAAGTGCAGGAAAGAAAGCCATGCCCCAAGTTAAATATTTCATTGTCTTATCTTGCTACGTATATTTCTTCACTAGAAAGTAAGCTCCCCAAGGACAGAAATGATGTTCATTTTTTGTTGTGGCACTTTAAGTGCTGGTACATAGTTTGACATGGGTTAATAAATATGTGTTGAATTAATGTATAAATGACTTGTTTTCAGTCTTGACTCCTCTCCTGCCCTTTTTATGATTGTAACTTACCTATTTTTTTTCAAGGCACTGCTCAAGCCTTATCTCTTCCAAGAAAACTTCCTTGAGTATCCTCACTTTTCTCTAACCTCAGCACTTCTATCTGTATCTCACAACATCTCCTTGTTTGTTATTTCTGTGAGTTTTAGATTATTTATTTGTTTGAGGCAAATGATTTTCTAACAACTGTATAAGAAATACTGCAGTGAATTGCATTCAAGCTGTTTCTTAGAAATCTCTCAAAGCAGACTTCTGGCATCAATCCAGGGTCTAATTCAAGAAAAGTACGTTGGGTCAAAACAATGCTCTCTGGGTACACAGCTCTTTGACTCTTTGACTTGTCATTATTCTCTTATTTTTAATATGTGTCATGTTTCCTCACTTCCTTCATGGACAAAGGATTGTATGTTTTCATCGACAGATATGAATGTGGCTCAAGGCACGTAGTAAATTCCCACTGATTATTTGATAGTTTTTTTTTTTTTTTGAGATGGAGTGTCGCTCTTGTTGCCCAGGCTGGAGTGCAATGGCACGATCTCGGCTCGCTGCAAACTCCACCTCCCAGGTTCAAGCGATTCTCCTGCCTCAGCCTTGTGAGTAGCTGGGATTACAGGCATGCACCATCATACCCGCCTAATTTTGTATTTTTAGTAGAGATGCGGTTTCTCTGGGTTGGTCAGGCTGCTGTCAAACTCCTGATCTCAGGTGATCCTCCTGCCTCGGCCTCCCAAAGTGCTGGGATTACAGACGTGAGCCACTGCACCCGGTCTACTTAATATATTTTAAAGATGCTAGGGCTATTTCAGAGACTCCAGTATTTTTTATACAGACAATTCTATTGCAAATGTGTCCCTCCTAGTGATTTAATGTGTCCCTTAAATTATTAAGTTGTGATTATAATGTTCTGTGGACAGTAAAAGAAAGTGTGTACAATTGCAAACATGCTCCCCTGTCCTTCCTCAGGATATAAATGATAATTGAAGTCCATGAAAATGCTTAATTTAATCTTAAGAAGGTGTTTCTATTTGCTCTGAAACTTTGCATTTGACAAAGACAGAATTAAAATTCAAGAATGCTTGGGCTCTTGAATGTTCTTTTCCTTTTCAAAACTTTGTCTCAGCTCCTAACCGCGTTGGCAAATTTTTGCCAGCCACTGAAGAAGGAAGAATATTTTTACCGCAGCATTTGCTGCTGTTTCAGAAATGAAAACATGAATGTTTCAGTGAAGAAGCACTGGCACTGGCAGCAGGACTCAAATCTCAGGAGATGACTTTTCTTATGCAGCAATCCTCTTTAATATTGAAAAATGAAACAATAATATTGCTGGGATTTCTGCTAAAATCCAGTAAACTGTAGAATCTTTTATGAAAAGAAGCAAAAGATAACAAAAGAGAAATAAAAGCATCATTAAACAATCAGTGAAGCCTGTCCTAATGAGGGAACAAGGCTTTGATTCTTTACCCCAAGATCTGGCGGTGCTAGTTGGAAATGAAATGATGCAGAGCTGTATAACACAAAGCCCAAGCACAGTCTCCTTTTACCCCACAACCTTCATCTCAGAATTTTATATTCTCAAACTCTAGTGTGCTTCTCTGGTAAAGAAAACACATGCATGTTGTTAGTGGTTTCTCTACAATTATAAAGCAATTAGAATTGTTGAGTGCTATTCTAATAGAGGCTGTTTAGACATGTACTTTAACAAAGATTTAAAAGGGATCACAGGCATCTGAAAGACAGTGGCTTTTGAGTGTGAGTATTTTTTCAAATTTCTGATGGCATATTTTAATTTGTTTACAAAAAGGCTATAGTTTGTGGCTTGAAGATAGTTTAGAAAGAAGGGTCATTTTATAAAAATGCTCTTATCTGAAAAACTTTGTGCATTTGGTTAACATGTCACTTTGACTCAGATGAATTTTACAAGTATTTTGATTCTTCTGTGCTTTGGAGAATTTCTATGTGTCTGACCACTGAGAGGAATTGGATTAGACTGGATAGAAAGCATCACTCACGGCAATATGTGCTCTCCATATTGGGGCTGACCTTTGTTCTGTTGGGGACACCAGCCAGATTCTAATGGATAGTGTTTTCCACATCTTCAACTCATCAGCCAACTGGCAGAGATAATCCAGGACCATTAGTTAAAAAAAGAATCATTATCCTTTGGTTAATCTGAATAAAGTGAAAAAAAAAAAAAAAGGAGCTAATGACAGACCAAGGGCTCATAACGGCAGAGCTGGCTGGTCTCATCTCTAATGCATATTATAGTTACCAGGGACCATTAGTTAAAAAAAGAATCATTATCCTTTGGTTAATCTGAATAAAGTGAAAAAAAAAAAAAAAAGGAGCTAATGACAGACCAAGGGCTTTACAAACTGTAGTTAAAGAAACATTCAGTCAAACCCAAAGTTGCAAGGAAAGTGACAGATAATGTCGTGCAGAAAGGAGGATTCCATGCTTTTCTTTACAGAAAACAAAAATTAGTAAAGTCAGTGTAATAATTTTTCTGATGATTATTCAAAGATATATCTGAGAAAAAGAAAAAAGACATCAAATTAATCAAAAGTAAAGTCATAATATCTGATACCTTGGGAAGAAATAGATTCTAGTTTCTTTATTGTACTGTAGGCTAGACAAAAAGGTGTGAGATAGACTGGGAAAGCAATACTTAAGAGCAGATTTTCAATGTTCTTGTCATTAGATGGAAATAATTATTGTCAACAATGAAAATAAGCACTGTTTCACTAGGTCACAGGGACAAGAACTTCATCTTGAAATGATGAAAAGCCAAAGAGTAGGTTTGATGAATACTGGGTCATAGTCCTAAAAGGCATTTGGCAGTTGTGTCCTGTTACTTGTTTCTATTTTTATTTGACATTCACCTTCATGTATTTCTCTGTCAGAGCAAAGAAATGTAGGTAATTTGCATGGTATAAGAATTAACTTATGAGCTTCTATAACTAAAATCCAAAAATAACAATGGCTGAAACAGGTTAGAGGACAGTTTCCCTTTTGTATAATAGTTTGAATACAGTGGAGATCATATCTGCAACCCAGACTGTTAATTTTTTCATCTGCCATCTTCAACTGTCACCATCCATTTGAGTTCTAAAACGACAACGGTAGCGCTTGCCTTCATATTCTCTTTCCCGCCAGCCTAAAAGGGAATAGGGTGAGAAAAGGGTCTGTCCCTTTTCTTTAAGGGCAGGTTTCAGAGCCTTTACACATCACTTTGATTCATGTTTATTTGGCCCAAACCGGATGAGTGTGGTCACACGACAACACTCAACTGAAAAGGAGACTGAAAAATGTAGTCTTTTATCACAAAGCTATGTGCCATGGTAAAATATGGTTCTACTTTTATTTTTAATGTCCAGTTCTCTTTATGGGTTTTTGGTGTTTCATCTGAATTTCAGAGTTTTTATTATTTTAGGGATAAAACTTACTTTGAGATACACTTTATGTACTTTGATTACATTTCAATGTGTCTTCCTGTATCCATTTATTAATCACTGATAGCTACTACATTACACTAATAACATTATTTGTCCAACTTTGTTAATTCCTCCAATGGATATTGCTGGTGTTAGGCTAAAATTTTATAATATTTTTGTTATAACATTTAACACAATACTGAAGTCGCACTAAAGAGTGTCCTTTAGAGACTCGAATTGTTGGATTTGCTATTTGAGTGTGTCCGTAGGTGTGTGCATGTGTGTATCAATAAAAGATATACTTTTTTTGATGGAGAGGGGATGGGTGCGGTAATTTAAAAGAAGAACTAGAGAAGCTGGAGAAAATTAAAATAAGTCAGTGAAAAATATTTGGGGAAGGGAAGGAAAGAGAAGAGATGAGAAGGGAAATGAGGGGAGGGAAGGGAAGAGGAGGGGAGGGGAGGGGAGGGAAGTGGAGAGGAGGAGAGAGGAGGGGAGGGGAGGGCAAGGCAGGGCAAGGCAGGGCAAGGCAGGGCAGGGCAGGGCAGGGGAGAAGAGGAGAGGGGAGGGGAGGGGAGGGAAGTGGAGAGGAGGAGAGAGGAGGGAAGGCAAGGGGAGGGGAGGGGAAGGGAGGGGAAGGAGAAGAGACATATGGGTTCACTTTGCTCCTAAAGGCACCTGTAGATTCTGAAAAAGAACTTGAGCAGATCATTCTTCAGACGCACAGATATACTCCCTTTGTGGTAATTCATCAAGCTATAGGATTAGAATTTGTGTAATTTCAATGTGTCATACATAAATAAAATTTTAAAAAGAGACATTTAATATAAAACAAATGAAAGACATTATGTAAAAATAATATAAACACCTTTGAACCCAAAATTAAATGGACTCTATCATTCTAAAAAATTTACTTTATATTTCTCTCTGTATATATAGTTTCATAGTAAATAATATGTTTTAGACCTAGACGGAGTTCTACTCCCATCTTTATACCCCACCATCCTTAGAAAACACTATACTGATGTTAGTCACCATTTCTGTGCATGGATTTGTACTTTTACTGTATATAAACATTCATAAATAATTTGGGCTGATATTTTGATTTCTCAGTTTCATACAGCTTATCAACAATGTATCTTTTATAATTTTCATTTATCACTCAATATTATTTTTGAGATCAATCCATGTTAATGTATATAGATCAAATTTATTGAAACTCCTATATGAAACTTCAATCTGTGAATCAGCCAACTTATTATTATCCATTCCCCTACTTGAAGGGCAGTTAGATTTTTGCTATTAAAAACATTATTGGGTCGGGCGCGGTGGCTCACGCCTGTAATCCCAGCACTTTGGGAGGCCAAGGCAGCGGATCACGAGGTCAGGAGTCCGAGGCCAGACTGACCAAAATGGTGAAACCTCGTCTCTATTAAAAATATAAAAATTAGCCGGGCATGGTGGCGGGATGTAGAGGACTCTCTTGCAAATGAAGCAGGCCATTCCCCCATTAATATTATAATCCTGCTCTCGCAAACGAAGCAGGGCATTCCCCCATTAATATTATAAGTCCCACTCTTACAAAGGAAGCTGGGCATTCCTCCTCTGCAAACAGGGAGGACAAAGGAGCCTACAAGACTGGCCTCAGTTGCAAATAGCAGACCCTGGGGGCTTGTTTATATGTAAACATCTTGGAAATTCGGAAAGTCAGGGAAAGGTCAGAAAAACAACAATGTGTCTTGTGACTTGGTAACATTCCACAAACGACAGTATAAAATAAAGCGGAGCCTGTCCTTCGGGGCGGCCGCCATGTTTGTCTTGTCTTGTGTTGTCTTGTGTGTTCATTCCTTTGTTCAGGAAACACGCGGACCCCAACAGCGGGAGCCTGTAATCCCAGCTACTCAGGAGGCTGAGGCAGGAGAATGGCCTGAACCCAGGAGGCAGAGATTGCAGTGAGCCGAGATTGCGCCACTGCACTCCAGCCTGGGCAACAGAGTGAGACTCCGTCTCAAAAAAGTAAAATAAAATAAGATATAAGATAAAAAAAAATTACTGCAGTCAACAATCGCTGTATGTATCTTCTTGTCTATGTGTTTGAGAACTTCCCTGTAGCAAGTATCTAGAAAGGAAAAGACAGCACACTGGAACACACATGTTAATCCTGACTATTGTCAAATGACTGTCCAGAATGATTGTAATAGTTGCATTTCCACAAACAATGTGGAAGAGTTCCCATTTTCCCACATTCTTGCCAGTACTTGGTATTATCAGGTTAGTTATTATTTTATCAGGTTAGTTATTATGTTATGTTTTGGAGGAGTTTTAAATGGTATGCCAATTTGAAATACCAATTGTTTTAATTTATATTTACTAACTACTTGTGGGTTGAACACAAGCTCCCTGGTCATTTATATTTCCTCTGTGAATCATATGATCAAGACTGACCATTTTTCTATTGGGCTGACTTTGTTTCTCTAATTTTTAAAGAGATTTAAAAATGTGTTCTAGAATTTTATTTGTCTAATAAATAAATGGCACATATTTTCTTTTAGTGTGTGATAAATCATTTTGTCATTAAAAGCTTTTATTATTATTAAAAGAAGCTTTTATTTATTATTAGTGATAATGCCAAATTTGTCATGTTTTTACTTTTTTGTTTGTGTTTTTCTCTATGTTAACTAAGAGATAATTCCTTATTCCAATGAAATTTTTTCTTCTAATCATTTTAAGTTTAACTTAACAAATTTGTCTTCAATTCATCTGATGTTAATGTTTGTATATGATATGAGATATATATGTAATTCAGTGTTACCAGTATATACAGCACCACACCAGTAAGGGAAGAGCCCATTCTTCCTTCAGTTAAGTGAAATATCATCTCTGTTATATGGCTAGCTTCTGTATGCTCATATTTTTTTTTAGGATGTACGTTTATTCCTGAATGAAGGTCCAAGTTTCCATCCAGTATTATATCTTGGGTCTAAAGGATGTCTTTTAATATTTCCTGTAGTACTAAAGCTGTATTAGTGATGAATTATCTCAGCTTTTCTTTATATGAAAATGGCTTTATTTGCCTTTATTTTGAATGAAATTTCCACATGATAGAGAATTCTGGGTTGACTGTTATTCTTGTTTGTTCTTTCAGCACTTTAAAATATTGTCCATTGTCTTGGCTGTCCCAATATGTTAGCAGGTATTTGAAAAATCATTTTTCCCCTGAGAGTTTTTTTTTTTTTTTCCTCTGTGGCTGCCTTTAGGATTGTTATTAAACTTTGCTTTTTAGCCACTTGATTGTGATGCGCCTAGGTGTAATTTGTGTGTGTGTGCTTATTCTGCTCAGGGTTTTTAAAGCCTTTTGGAAATATGGGTTTATAATTCTCATCACATTTGGAAAATTTTTAGTCATTATTTCTTCAAATGATTTTTCTACCCCAATCCCCCTCTCCTTTCCTTCTGGATCTCCAATGATATGTAGGTTAGCTGTGTGACCAATGTTACATGTGTTTGGTTCTTATCTCATAGGCGCTATTTACTTATTTTTGCTCTTTTTGCCACTTTATGTCTAAATTTGGATAGCTTTTTAAATCTATTTTCAGATTCACTAATATTTTCTTCTGTAGTTTCCAAACTACTTATTTCTAGTGATTTTTAAAAATTTTAGATATTGTATCACTTTGACTTTAGAATTTGCCTGGATCTTTTTTGTAACTTCTGTTTATCTGCTAACTTGCCCACCCATCCTCTGATTTTGTCCAGCTTTTCCTTTAAGCCCTTAAACATATTTCTGTTATGTGTTTTAAAGTCTTTGTATGCTTATTCCCGTATCTGGCTCACCTCTGGCTGTTTTGATTAACTGTTTTCTCTCTTGGTTTCGGTTATGCTTTCTTGTTTCTTTATCTGTCTAGTAATTGTTTTACTGTATGCTCAACTTTAGGGGTGCTTCATTGGTGAGAGTTTGGCTTATGCAGTCTTCTTTTAAGGAGTGTTGGATTTTATGGTTAAGTATATTCGAGACTGATTTTAGGCATTTTGGATAAGTCTAGAATAGCCCCTATCCTAGAGCCAGAGTAGGATACTACTCCTCAGGCACCGTATTTCTGGAATTTCAATGGAGATCCTGGGTTATTTGTGAGGTCTCCCCGCCATGGTTTGTTTCCCAGTGCTGTGTCACTCTCGGAATCTCTGTTTTGTTCACGGTTGCCCCAGAAGCTATTCTTTGGCCCTCCAGAGTCTTGCTTTGTGCAGGCATAGCTTAGTATTTAGCCAAAGAGTCCAGAGAACCCTTTTGGAGATTTCTGGGAGTCTTTCTTTGTGCAGCTCTCTCCTCCTAGTACCTTGTTCCCACAAATCCCAGTTGCCTCAGCAGCTCCAAACTCTAATACGTACACGCTCAATCCAGGCAGACCTCTACTCTCTGGTAGGTTCCTACTTCCCTGTGCTACAATTTGGAAGGTGCCTTAGGAAGACAGCTGAGTGAATGTGGGGCTCACCACATGTGGATCCCTACTCTCTCTCTTCTTTTTTTAAATTTCTTCTAAAAAAAAAAAGCAATATGAGATCAAAGCCTTATGTTGCCTATTATTCAATGCCAAAGAACAGCTTTTTCTTATAGTTTGTTTTATAGGTATTTATAGTGGAAAGATGAATGTGATTCTTATCACTCTGTTACAGCCAGAACCAACACTTTTTTTTATTTCTGAATTTTAAGTCTCTATTAAATCTCAATTTCTTTTTTGTTCCCATCCACTTTTATTTTAAGTTCTGGAGTGCATGTGCAGGATGTGTAGGTTTGTCACATCGGTGCACGTGTGCCATGGTGGTTTGTTGTACAAATCAACCCATCACCTAAGTAATAAGCACAGCATCCATTAGCTATTCTTCCTGATGCTCTCCCGTCCCCCGCCCCCACCGACAGCCCCCAGTGTGTGTTGTTCCCCCTCCATGTGTTTTCATTGTTCAGCTCCCACTTATAAGTGAGAACATGTGGTATTAAATCCTAATTTCTGACCTCTCATTTATTTCCAGTATTATGATTTTTGCCATCTTTCCTTTTTCTTGGACAATCAAATTAGGACTATCTTTTTGGTATGTATTGTTTCTTTTTTCTGTATAGTCATAGAAATTGTTCAAATATTTTGTAATCTTTTGAGTTATATGTTTGGCTCATTAATTTTTGATATGATATGTTTTTATTTTCTAATATGTTCATTTAAGACTATAAATTTCTAAGTCCACCATTACTTGACTACAAAAGTTTTAATATGTAGTATTTCCATTATTTATGTGTTCTAAATATTTTTATTTGCAATAAAATTATTGCAATAAAAATAAATTTTATTGTAAAACATGTGCAACATAAAATTCATCATTTTAACCATTTTAAGTGGACAGTTCAATGACATTAAGTCCATTCGAAATGTCACAAACTATTACTAGTATTCATTTCCAGAACTTTTTAGTATCTCAGATAGAAAACTCTGTCCCCACTAAGCAGTAAGTCCCCGTTCTCCCTTCCTCTCAGTCCCTGGTATATTCTGTTTTCTATCTCCAAGGATTTGCCTTTAATTGCAACTTAAATTTTTAAGCTTTTTCTTTCCTCTATGAGTTATTAATTAATATGTATATATGTGTGTGTGCAAATGATGGGAACACATGGACACATTGCAGGGAACAACACACACTGACTGGGGTCTGTTGGAAGGCAGGGGGTGGGAGGAGGGAGAGGATCAGGAAGAACAGCAACAGGTAGTGGCTGCTGGGCTTAATACCTGGGTGATGGGATGATCTGGGTAGCGAACCACCATGGCACATGTTTAGCTATGCAACAAACCTGCACATCCTGCATGTTAAACCCTGAACTTAAAAATTGGAAATAAAAAGATTTATAAATATATTGATTTTGTTACATTTCTAAAATTGCTTTTCTGCTTTGTTACAATAACTGATTTTTTTCAGTGACCTATCTATATTCCTTAGACCTTATTATTTCACTGTGCTCCAGACAACTTCTAATTGCTATTACCTGCTTCTCTGAGTCAGAGAGTTTTTTTCTGGAATCATAAAACAGTGTTCTGCTTAAATACAGGAGGGAAGTGCTGGATAATTAGTATCTGTTAGGAACTTTCACCAGTCAATGACTAAGGGGAGTTAGTGCATAAACACCCCAGTGCTCTCACGCCTCAGGTAGGATAATTTTAAGACATATTTCCACGATTTGTCAGTTTCTCAATGGAATTAAACTCCAATTATCCACTGTTGTAGCTGTCTTAAAAGATATTCTTTCCTGTCTGACTTTCCTTTCCTGTATCACTTCCCCACCTCCCTCCTAATGTTCATAGATTCAGGAAAAATAAACCACCTTCAATCAAATCCTTGTCTCAAGGTGTGCTTCTGAAGAATTTGAAACAAGACCCTTGCATGGTGATTGGAAAAGGTGTTTAGATATCAATGCTTCAATATTTGATGACAATTGCTTTATGTCCAGATACATAGGCAAATTTTATAAATGTTCCATATAAGCATAAAGTGAATTCTCATTCTCTAATTACTAGTGCAGAGATCTATAAGTTTTTATTAGATAAGGATTCATTTTTGTAGTTCAGATATTGTAGAATTTTGTTTGCATGTACGATCAACTCTTCAGAAAGATGTACTTTAATTCAAATATAATGGATGTTTATAAATATTCTCTTTAATTTCTATTTAACTTTCTGTATCTAGAGATTATGCTATTATCTATATATAGATTTGAAAAAGTTATATATTCCTTCCTAATTGTTTTTTAGCACTAGCCAGTGACACATATTTATGTTTAATAATGTTTTTCATTTTAAATTCGACTTCATCTAATATCAACAGAACAATTTTTATTATGTATAATTTTTTCCATTGTATTTTTCTTCCCATTTATCTAAACTTTCCTGCATCTTCTTTTTATAGGTATACATTTGAACACAGACATTGAGGGTCTTCCCAGTTTCCCTTAACCTCCTTGCTTTATTGCTCTTGGTTGTCACCACACCAACAGTCTGCTGCCTCTTCAGTTTTGACATTTGGTGAAGCCATACACCATGGGATGGGGAACCTGGCTTCCTGAGTAGCCACTGAGGGCCCAAATGATATCATCCATACTTGTAGAGAAATTAGCTCCCAAGGGAGTGAGCCATTACTAATAGAGAATTAAGAGGAAAGGAGAAATGAGACAAATTCTCCCTCTTTTTCTCTCCCATTAACTGCTCAAAGGTACAAGTTCTCCTCTATACCATTCTGGAGACCTGTGTACCAACTGAACATGGCTGCCTAGCTACCTGCTGAGTCTCTTTGACATTATTAGAAGGAGGCAGCCAGTGCAGGAACACCTTGCATTGCTTTGTATTTCACTTTTCTTCGCCTCACTTCCTTCGAAATAAGCACTTTATTTTAGAAGAGTTTAGGTATATAAAGATATGCAAAGATAATACAAAGAGTTTCCATACACCCACGCCAATTTTTCCTATTGTTAACATCTTACATTACTATGGTGCATTTGTTATAACTAATGTACCAATATTGAGACATTATTAAAAACTAAAGTTCATGCTTTATTCAGATTTCCTTAGGTTTTATCTAAATATCCCCTTTCTGTTCCAGAATCTTACCTAGGATACCACCTTGCATTTGGTCGTTATGTCTCCCTAGGCTCCTTTGGACCTAGACAGTTTCTTAGACTTTACTTGTTTTAATAACTTTGACCATTTTGGGGAATATTGGTGAGGTAATTGGTAGAATCTTTCTCAATCGGAATTTATTTGATATTTTTCTCATGATTAGACTAGAATTATACGTTTTTGAGGAGAAAGACCACAGATTGCTATTTTCATCATATTTCATCAAAAGTACATACTATTAGCATGGTTTATCACTGCTGATGCTAACCTTGATCACCTAAGGTAGTGTTTGTCAGGTTTCTCCACAGTTAAGTTACTCTTATTCCCCTTTCCAGACTGAACTGTTTAGAAAGAAGTCCATATGCATAGCCCACGCTGAAGAAGTGGGGAATTATGCTCCTACCCTTGAGGGCAGAATATCTACAAAACATATTCGGAATTCTTCTGCCTGGGGGATTTGTCTTTTCTCCCCATTTTATTTACTTATTCTATCATTTATTTATGTCAGCATGAACTTGAATTTTATCTTACACTTTCATTTATAATGCAACACTTCATTTTTGTTTTTGTTTTTTTCTTAAATTGTTTCACTTTTGACTATTGGGAACTCTTTCAATTGTCTCCTGTATTTCTTTGACATACCCTATAAATTTTTATTTGGAGCATTTCCTTATTTTCTGGCACAAGGTATTCCAGACTCATCTTGCATATTCCTGCCCAAATCCTAGAATCAGCCATTTCTCCAAGGAGCCCTAATAAGTTTTCTTAATTGGAAAATAGTGTTAGAAATCAGGCATGTTCCTTACTGCTGGGACATAATTGCCTCCAGGCCCTCTTAGCTGGCAGAACAAGGAAATATGTGTATTATAGTCACCTGTGTATACACAAATATCTACAAATATTTCTACTTGTAATAATCTCTGTAAATAGTAAGCTAAATATGATTTCATACTGATATCTCCAACTAGAATCCATTACCATATGGATCATTCTAGACTTTCCTTTTCTTATCTATATCCTACCACTATAACAATGAGAAACTTGGCTCCCATTATCCATTATCCAGCATATATGTAAAACGGTGTCAGAATTGTTAACCCATTTCCCCATGGAAAACAACTTTATCAACTAGAGTTCAGTGCTTACATACAGTTCTTTTGCTTTCAGTCTTATACTTCCCAGTAATTTCCAATGTTACTTAGATTTTTCTCCTTTATTTCCCATGCTCTTCAGTGAAGTTGCTGCACATATTCTAATAATGTTAGATTGTTCTGTCACATTCTGAATTTCAATCTGGACTCCTCAAATCTAAATGATTTTTTAAAAATTTGCATACATGAAGGCTTAATCCTCGTGCTGTGAAGTTCTGTGGGTTCAGACAAATGCATAGTACATGTATCTACCATTACAGCACCATACAGAATAGTTTGACCATTGAAAAAGTGTTCCCTGTGCTTCATTCATTAAACACTCCCCCTAAACACTGCCCTGAACTCCTGGCAACTACTGATCATTTTATTGACTGTATAGTTTTATCTTTTCTAGAATATCATATAATTAAAATAATATAATACGTAGCCTTTTAAAACTGGCTTCTTTCATTTAGCAATACACTTTTAATGTTCCATGTCTTTTCATGGATTGCTATCTCTTTTTCTGTTTTGCTGAATATTATTCATTATGTATATATACCACAGTTTATTCATCCATTCACCAATTGAAGGACATCTTGGTTGCTTCCAGTTTGGGGACCAGGGGGATTATGAATAAAACTAAACATTTGTGTACAGATTTTTTATGGATGTATGTTTTCAAATTAGCTGTATAAATATCTAGAAACAATTGCTGAATCATATGGTAAAACTATGTTTAGCTTTGTAAGAATCTACCAAACTGTCTTCCAAAGTGGCTGCATGTACCATTTTGCATTTCCACTAACAATGAATAAGAATTTCTATTGCTCTGAATTTTCTCTGGCCATTGTTAGTATTGCCAACTTTTTCTTTTTGATTTTATTTTAGCCATTCTAATAGGTGTGTATTGGTATCTCATTATTTTAATTTGCAATTTTCTACCAGCAGATCTTGTTGAACGTTTTTACATATGTATTTCTACATCTTTCTTTGGTGAGGTATCTGTTTAGATCTTTTGCCCATTTTTACTTGTTTTCTTATTGCTGAATTGTAAATATTCTTTGTATATTTTAGATATAAGCTCTTATTCTATGTTTTGCAAATATTTGCAAATTTTTCTTTAGTATATGGTTTCTCTTTTCTTTCTCTTAACAGGTTTTTCACAAAGTAAATATTTTTTTAATTTTAATAGATTTTGCTTACCAGTTTTCTCCCTTCAAGTGTCGTATTTTTTGTGTTGTAGCTAAAAGCTCATCACCAAATCAAAGTTTACAGATTTTTTCTCCCATGTTTTCTCCTAGAAGCTTCATGGCTTTTTCTTTTACATAGCTTTAGGATTAATTTTGAGTTAGTATCTTATGGAAGAAATAAAGTAACTGTCTATGTTCTTTTTGTGCATGTGGATGTTCACTTGTTAACATCAGTACCATTTACTGGGAAGAATATCCTTTCTCCACTTGGTTGTCTTTGTTCCTTGGTCAAAGATCAGTTGATTGTATTTGTGTGGGTCTCTTTCTGGGCTCTCTATTCTGTTTTCTTTATCTGTTATTCTTTCACCAATACCACACTGTCTTGATTACTGTTGCTTTATAATAAGTAGTATGGGCCTTCCAAATTTGTTCTTTTTCTTCAGTGGCTTATTCCCTTGTTTTCCTCCTCATCCTGCTTCATGCTTCCATTTACTAAAAAGTGTTAGCATCTTAAATCTTGCCTCATGTTCTGTTTTGTGGAATTCCAGTGTTATAGACTACATGGCTGTGTCTTTTCAAAATTCATGTTAAAGCCCCAGTGTGGCTGTATTTGGCCAAAGGAAGTAACTAAGGTTAAATAAGGTCATAAGGGTGAGGTCCTAAGCCAATAGGATTAGTGAGCTTATAGGGAGAGATACCAGAGGGAACCCCATCCTCTTTCTGTATGCAGACACTGAGGAAAGGCCATGTGAGGACACAGCTGGAAGGTGACTGTCTAGAAGCCAGGAAGAGAGTTCTCACCAGAAACCAACTCTGATAGTACCTTGATATGAGACTTTTAGCTTCCAAAACTATGAGAAAATGAATGTTCATTGTTTAAGCCACCCCAGTCTGGTATTTTGTTACGGCAGCCCAAACATACTGATACCACCAGAACAAGGCAAAATAAAACTTTAATAAGTATTAAAGAGCCATATTCTGTTTCTTAATCTAATCTTGGAATCTTTTAACTGATGAGGTTAGTTCATTTTGGCAGTTTTTATTTGTATTACTTTATTTTATGATTTTTATATTATATCTGGTTTTTTCCTCTCAAAACAAGTATTAGACTGATTTCTTTTTATTAATTCTTTCTTTTCTATCATTGGTTTGGAAATTAAACATTTAATCTCTATACTTTCATGGTTTACCATTTCATTTTTAAAATGTATGTCTGTCTGAACAAAGTCCACAGTGAATTCATAATTTTACAACCTTTTCAAATATTAAAAAGACTTTAGAAACTTTAATTCTGATTATCCCCTCTTATATGCCATTTGTCTAAGATTTTTACTTTAACTTTATTTGTATGAACCCCATATTGTGTATCATTATTCTCCTTTTTATATCTTTAGCATGTGTTTAGGTTTACCTTATATTTGCCAGTTATTTTACCCATTATTGCCTTTGGAAACTCTTTCTTCCTTCTGTGTTCAATTTTCTTCTTTCTGAGGTATACAACTACTTTAGTGAGGGTATGTTATGACAAAGCCTCTGTATCTTTTTTTGTCTAAAATTGCCCTTTTTATACTTTCAGTCTTGATTGATAGTTTGTCTAGTATATAATTCTAGGTTGACAGTTATTTTTTCTCAGCAATGTAACGATAATGCTTATTTATACTCTGGCCTCTATTGTTACCATAAGAAGTCCATTGTCAAGAGTTTTCCTTTGTTTATCTTAAAGGTTTCAATTCTTGGATCTAAGGATTCATGTCTTTCATCAGTTCTATAAAATTCTTAGCCACCATTTTGTTACTATTTGACTCTGTCATTCTTTCTCTTTTTCCTCTTATACTTTTTGCATATATATATCAGATCTAATTCTCCTTCATGTCACTGAATAATCTCTCTCTCACACTTTCAATTTCATTGTGTTCCTTTGATGCATTTCATTTAATTTCCTCAAATCTACCTTCTAATTCAAAATATTTGCTTTTAGTTGTTTTTAATATGCAGCATAAGCTACTTGCTTTTGGCTTGACTTAAAAAGTCCTTTTTTATTTGTTTTAATCTATGTGGCTTTTGCTTATTTTATTTTTTGTACATTTCTTACAGCTTTGATTCTCTTCACTACTTTTAATTATGTGAACACAATAATTTTATATTATCTATTAGAAGACACTCCAATGTGAAAATATTGATCTTCTAATGCTGTTACCTGTTGTGTCTTTTAGTTTCTTGTCCATTTTAGATTATTTACTTGTGCAGATTCAAGTTTAGAGGTACTTTATCTGTGGAAGTTGTGGAGCACACATGCTGTAATGTCCTCGTGTCTAACAGGTGTCCAGAATTATCACTGGCACAGGAGCATATTTATGTTAATTTCTCATTTTGGATATTCCTGAACATTGAAGACTTTGAAGCTAGTACAAATTTGAACCACATACTTGTGCATGAAACAGGCTCAGAGTACAAATTCTTCAGGAACTCAAGTAGAGATAGGTAAGCTTTTCTGTTGTCTTCCTGTGTCAGTGAGCACAAATGATTTAGTCTTGTATTTTACTGAGGGCTAGTCCTTCAAGGTTTCCAGTTCTCCCCTTATGGGCTTCTAAGTAATGTATTCTGTTATTCTAAGGTCTTTAACATAAAAGCTCTTAGGCTACTTGAACTGGCAAACCCTACTCCCCTAATCTCCCACAGACCCTGTCACCCAGAGCTAACCAACCATGAAAGCCTCAGCTGTGCCTCAGGGTATTATACTCTGCCTCTCAGAATACCTGTCACCTGGGGATTTTTCTTACTTTTCCTGTTACCTCAACTACACATTTAAAAATAATGTTATATGTTTTGTGCTTATGAGGAAAGATGGGGTTCCGGTAATTAAATTCACATTATTTAATGAACAAGAAGACCTGAATTTGTTTCTTTAAATGTCTCAAAGTTTGAAGAGTTTAATGATAATTGTATGTCAGATTTGAAGTTACATTATTATTTAGTCCACCTAATGACACAGAGGAAGAGTAGCACAAGGTCAGTTGTAATGATCACAGAGCAGGGCTTGGTGTTTCCCTAGTGCATATCTTTTAGTAAGTGTTTTCCTACGTTTAATATTTCTGTTAGTGGCTCGAATCACTGCACAAGCACTCATATCAAAAGTTCTTATAAATATGTAGAAACCAACCCCAATTTGAGGCTCTAATTAACATATAGAATACATTAATGAAGTGTATTCTATGTTCAGTAACTCCATCATACTCTAATTTTAATTTGTTGCATTTTTGCCCTCAGAATGTGAGACAGGATGGAATTACACAGCTATTTAAATCCCCTTTAAGGAAGCAGCAGTGTATTAATGAGACATACTGGGAGATATTGACAAGCAGAGATGCTCTGAGTTGGTAGGGCATGAACCAGATGTCTGCCTCTTCATTAGTGTATGAGCATCTTGAAGGCAGGCAAAGTGCTACATTCATCTTAGAATTTCTGGAGTGGAGTACCAAACTTGGCTCATGCTAGGGGCTAAATAACTCTGGAGAGAGAGAAAGAGAGGAGAGGGTATGGGGATGGGAGAAAGAGAGTAAAAAAGAGATGAAAAAAAAAAGGGAGGAGAGCTCCTGACCATCACTGTGATACTTACAGAAAAGGAAGAATCTACCCTACTTCCGAGTTCTGATGTCTGGCACATGAATGCAGCTGTCCTTGAGAATTAATTCATGTTCTCAAGTGCATTGAAATCCCAAAGATTCCATCAATATGATCAAATATTTTAGCTGCTTGTGCCATAGATTGCATATCTGTTAAGCTACCTGTCTGAACTGCAGGAATTTGTGTTCTCAGTAGGCTCTGATACTTGAAAATCTCCATGAAGATTGAAGAGCATGTCACCCATGCCAGCAAATTTTATTTCTTGAATAAGGCAAATATTTCTGAGCTGCTCCCATATTTTGAGAGACCCGTTTCTTCCTTTCTTAATGACCTGAACTCCATTTTCACCCTGACCCATTTCTTAGAAATGTCCATGCATTTCTTTCAGCAAAAACCAAATTTCAGAAACAGAATAAGATGGTAGAAGGCTTTCATTATCTTTCTGAATTGCAGAGTTTATCAACTGTATAAATGTTTTGCCTCAATGGGAGAAGGTATTATGACTGAATTGTACCTTCAATAAACCTCTTTCCAGTTCTGGAGAAAAATTTCCTTGGGCTGGGCAGCTTAGCCACACCTAAGAAAACAATGAATGTGAAAGCACTTTAAGAGTGAAGCTCTCTGTGGAGTCCTCATGGTGAACATTATGCTCTGCACTAGGCCATGAAATGATGATGGTCAACCGTGGATAGAAGCTACTGGGGCTTTCTACTCTGTTTAAACTGTTCCCATTCCAATGTGCAAAACACTGCCCAAGAGTTTCCTTGTGGGGGACTGACAGACAGAAAAGAAGAAGGATGTATTGTGTTCTCAGACGACCCCAGACAGGAAAAGATTGGAGCCACTGAGATGAGAGCACTGAGAACTGAGAGCACTCAATCTCCTATATCCTTTTGGAGGTACAGCATGGGAGAAATGGGGTCACCTGGTGGTAGGACTCCAGTTGCTCCCAATGCGACTTCCTGCCTTGGTGAAGTCAACTGGAAGGGTGAGTACACATAAATGAACATCCATTTCCTTCATCCCACAATTGCTCTGCCTGTTTCCTCATCTGCCCTACTCACTTTCCTTTAAACATATTTTAAACATAATTTTTAAAACAGCTTTATTGGCTCCCCATCAATGTAGCAGCGTTTCTTCAAGTGTGATTCATAAATCTCTGATGATTCCAGGGAATATACAGTCAGTTCCAATTTCAGAAGCTAAAACATTGCTAATAATGTACTAATAGTATCACTACATAAAATAGGTAGGAGCTTGTATAGCTGATAGCATACAGTTTGCTTCATATTTTGGCTGAAACCACTGATGTATACATTTAAATAGTTTCTCAGCATGTGTAGAATATAGATGAAGAAGCAAGCAACATATTCTTATTATGTTAATATTGGAAAGCCATGCTATAGGAAGAAAGCATTTTACTAGTAAGAAAAACAAAACCATTTTACTAGAGTTAACAAATAGTGAAATCATGAAGTAGGCATATTGGGATCAGGATCAAAGGAGATCATCTACATATGCTGTTGTGGACACTAAAGGGACATAAAGTACTTGAGTGCTAGAACCTTATTGTTTGCAAAAAAAACAGTTGACAGAATATTTCTTGATCTTGATCTAATATTGAATGAAATGAGAAAGAAACAAATGTTATCAAGTTCTAGCCAGTAAGTTCACATCTTTTTGATCCAATGAGCAAATAAATAAGCAATAATTATTAAAAATCTTGCTCCTTTTTCATTGATAAGCTGTCATAAGAGGATTTCAAATAAGGAAAGGGAAAATCATTTCTCTCTGACGCTGATAATATCAACAAAGACCAGATCAATGTTTTTAAGGGTTTTTCACAAGAGATGTATCTCAGAATAGAGTCAATATCTTAATAGACAACTAATTACTCCAGGCCTGAAATAGCATAATTATTAATGTTGAATAAATGGTATCAAGATATTTGATGAAAATCAAATCGAGCTAAATGTTTGACCCTTTACTGATACATTTTTATTTTCCTTAAGATTAGAACTTATGTTAATATTTATATTATGGTGGCCTTTAAAGTTCTTGCTGGTAAAGTGATATTTTAGTCAAGACTTGAAGGAAGTGAAGGAGCCAGCCATATGGATATTTGAGGGAAGAGCATTCCACTCAGAGGGAACAGCAAGTGCAACATTCCTGGACCCTGAGCGGCTTGGTGTCCTCAGGGAACACTGAAGAGGTCGGTGTAGATGGAGTATAATGAGGAAGAGAGAAAATAATAGGTGATGAAGTCAGAGAGGGAGCAAAAGATTGGGATATGAGGACTCCAGCTCTTACACTGAGACAAGAAGTCATTGGAGGATTTTGGGCACAAGAGTGGTTACTTCTTTAATGAATTCCTTTTTAATGAGTTCACTCTGAGAGCTGTGTTGAGAATAGACTGAAGGAGACAAAAGTAGAATGAAAACCAACTAGGATGTTATTTCAGTAATTGACCCAAGAAAAGGTGTGGCTTGCACCAGAGCAGTAGGTTGAATTTTGGACCTGTTTTTGCTCACTTTTTCAATAAATGTTTATCAAGTTCCTACTATGTACTGATGCTACTTTGAGTACTGGAAAAGCCATACATAGCAAAAAATTGAACCCATGGTCTCTATTCCTTCCTGTGTTATGGTCTATTTGGAGAAGGGAAGTTGGGGGCGGGAACAGGCAGCATAGTTGTAAGAAATAGGCAAGATAAATTTCAGATAGCAATACATAGTGCAAAACAAATTAACCAGTTTAATGTGACAGAGTGACTGGCTGGGTGGATGGATGCTACTTTGCTACTTTAGATTATGTATTTGGTAAAGGCTGCTCTAAAGACCAGGTAACCTATTGGTTTGGACACGGATGCTGAGAAGAAGGAAGCCCAAGTGAATATCTGGTGGGTGATTGCTCCAGGTAGAATGAACTGCAAGTTTGCAATCAGAGAAGCACATGAGGCTTGCTCACTAAACAAATGGAAGACTAGTAGTGTGACTGGCTGGAGAATAGTGAAAGAACTGTAAAGTCATAGAAGTGAGATTAGGGAGGAAGATTACTAGGGGTCTTGGAGGTTGTAATAGGGAATTTGGATTTTATTCTAAGTATTTTAGAAAGTGATGGCATGCTCTACTTCACATTTTCAGAAAAATCCCTCTGGCTATTTTGTAGAGTATTGATTCTGTTAGAGACATACAAGTAGAGAGCTCAAGCAAGCTGGAAATAGAAATCTGTAGTCCAGCAGAGAAGTCAGGCTTGAAGATACAAATTGAGGAGTCATCAAAGTATGGATGACATTGGAAGAGAAGGAGCAAGATGACATGACTTCCAGAGTGGGTGTAGGTGGGCTGCTTCCCACCATGGCAAGACTGTCCTGTTCTTATCTTCCAGTCTCTCCTCAACCGACTCCAGCTCACATCTATAACCCCACCACTCTACTGAATCTACTTTTGTTAAGATCACCATTCTTTCCCTGAAACACAAATTGAATGGATTTAGTAAAGAAATAACTAGGAGGCAGGAGAATTGAGAAGAATTCGAGCACTGTCACAGTGATAAGACTCTAGCAGAGAAAGATCAATGCCTCCAACATATTAAGAACTGAAAAGTGTCAAGGAGGGTTTATACCATATTTGAGAGCAAAATTCTAAAAAACATTGAGGCTTGGCTCTGACTTCTCAGATCCCAACTGCCTGCCTGTGTTTCTGATCACCATCTGCTCCTGGATTCCCAGGGCCAAACTCTACCACAGACCCTTGTGTCTTCAAGTTGGGCCCCCCACTGCTATCCTGGCATACCACCTGCTATCTGTTGCCAGGCCTTTTCAGATACTATATTCTGCCTGCTATACTGAACCTCTCTCCCATACCTCAAATGCATACATTTCCTTTCCTATCTCCTCTTGAGCAATTCTAATCCTAATTTTTGGATTCTTTAGTCTATGTATCTTCTAATAACTAATAAGGCTCTGGTCAGCCATGCCTTCTGATGGGACACTGACTAACCAACCCACTACTCTGTTACAGTATTTTTTAGGATTTAGAAGATGACAAGCACTGGATTTTGAATTCTCAAGGTAATGCACTATAAGAATTTGCAAACCTCAAAAGGTCCTTGGCTCATTTTATATATTTTGTGATTGAGTCAGGTCAAACCCCAATAAATGCTGTGCCCCTCTAAGTAAGCACATGTTCTTGTATATTTACGAGAAGTAATTGAGGCAGTGAAGGAAGAAGTGATTGAAGTCACTGAAAACTTTACGATATAAAAAGTCTTTTTTATTTCTTGAACTAGGAAAGACTGGACTAAAGTTCTGCCAACAGCGAGGCTCACTCCATTAGTTATAACTCTTCTTCCTACTGCTTGGCAAATCAAGATATAAGAGTCCTTCTGGGGGAGACTCTTATATCTTCACATGACATTTCTCTGTGTGTGTATCTATGTCCACATTTTGCTTTTTCAGAAGGACACCAGTCATACTGGATTAGGTGCCCATCTTACTCCAGTATCTTAATTAATTACACCTCTTAATTATTTACATCTGGGGGAGTTGAAAAGCAAATATCATGTTAATCTTGAAAACCAGTTTCTCTATTTCATTATTTTTGAACCTACAATTCAATATATATTCATTGAATTACATAGTCTATTATTTATTTGAAGCTTGTTATGGATTAAATTGTGTCCTCCCAAAATTCTTATGTTGAAACCCTAATCCCAAGTATCCCAGAATGGGACCAAGTACCTCAGAATGGGAACTAGGGTCATTGCAGATGTAAATAATTAAGAGATGTAATTAATTAAGATACTGGAGTAAGACGGGCACCTAATCCAGTATGACTGGTGTCCTTCTGAAAAAGCAAAATGTGGACATAGATACACACACAGAGAAATGTCATATGAAGAGAGGGGCAGAGATATAAAAGCCAAGGAACATTAAATATTGCCAGCAAACTGCCAGGAGAGAGGTTTGGGACAGATTTTCCTTCACAGCCCTTGGAAGGAACCAATCCCATTGACATCTTGATTTTGGATTTCCAGTCTCCAGAACTGTGACACAGTAAGTTTCTGTTGTTTGAGGCCATCCAGTTTGTGGTTCTTTCTTGTGCTAGCCCTAGCAAGCTAATACAAAGCCTGAGCAGACACAAGTTATATTAGCCACAATAATTTAGCAATATTGTCAGTTTTACATTAATGAAAGTACAGCCCAATTTGTCCACCCTTTGGAATTTTGCCAGCACAAATCCTCATCTTATCAAAATCATCACAACTTGGGAAGAGAAAACAAAGGGTGGGGGCAAAGGGGGTGCAAGAACATGCTCATTTTTCTGAAGAGGCTGAAGGTGTACTTCTTCATGCAGGCATATTTTCAAAGAGGCTGAAGAAAATAATATATATTCAAAAAGAACATTTACCCCTGTTGCTAAGTCAATGCCTCACAACATCACTATAGTATCAGACACGGAAATTAGGGCAGAATTATGCAGTTGAGTCTAATGCTGTCTGTTCAGGCTTCAGTGATAGACAAAAAGATATAGTTGCATTTTATATGGTAATTGGCTGGAGATGTGCAGCACACATTTACAAACCATGTCAGGACATTTTTGCATATCAGAAAACAATCTAACACATTTCATGAGACACTTGTGCAGTCAATGAATTTTAATTATCTATGAAGCCTTGGACAAAGAGTACAATACAAAACACTTCAATAACAGACATAATAAATAATCTTTATCTTGCCATTGGTGGTGTCAATCTCAAAATTTCATCTTAATTAATATTACATCATTATTTTATGGGAATAATTACTACTTTGTAGCATGAGTAAAAATATGTGCTTATGGAAATATGGGACAAGGGCTGTATATTTCTTCTATTCAGCTGACACAGTGGAATCAAATAAAATAGAGAATGGAATGAGACAGAGTGTGAAAGAGAAACACCAATTTCTTGTTTGTTCTTTTCAAAGTTGTACAAAACTCAAAGGACAAACCAGCCCAAACAACAATCTCTCCAAACTTGATCTGGTAGTTTGCCTTCAAGGAACGTGTACTGAATGAGACACTAGGTTCCACACAGCTTGCCAAGGACTTTGGAAATCACTGCTCCTATTTTTACCCCACATTCTTGAGCCACCCATCCCCACCCTACCCAATCACACGGCTCAAGATCCCTTCTGAGCAGTTCGGACTGGACAGAGCAGCACATGGTATCCACGCAGCCAGACCCTAGCCAGCCTCACTCCCAAAACCTGTCAGTTAAAACTAATTTAGGGGTGAATCACGGGGCCTCTGCTCACCACTCAATCTGTTTAGGAACATTGCTCTCTCCTTTTAACAGCCAGAGCTGTAGGCAACATGTACTCTGTTATGAGAGGGTGAGGAGTGTTCAGCTCACTTAGAATCTGATTGGCAGAGCAGCCTTAATACTTTATAATAGTTCTTAGAAATGTTTACGGAACGCAGTGTTTTGCACTGCAGTATAAAGCACACTATGTGCAGCCATACCCTAACCAGTTGTAGATCTGCTTGGGTAGAGAAATCTGTTTTCCCAAGAAGGGCAGTCTCTCTCGTTATCCAAGAACTATAGAAGAGGCATCGAATTTAAATTGAAACAAGAGAGATTGAAATCAGGTTTAAAGAGTTTAGGCCTCTAAAATATACATTTTTAAAAAAAATTTATTTATTTTAATTTAAACTCTGGGATACATGTGCAGAATGTGCAGGTTTGTTACATAGGTATACATGTGCCATGGTGGTTTGCTGCACCTGTGAACCCATTATCTAGGTTTTAAGCCCCACATAGATTAGGTATTTATCCTAATGCTCTCCCTCCCCTAGCTCCCCACCCCTGACAGGACCCAGTGTGTGATGTTCCCCTCCTTGTGACCATATGTTCTCATTGCTCATCTCCCACTCATGAATGAGAGCATGCAGTGTTTGGATTTCAGAGTCTCTTTGTGGAGTTTGAAACAGTGATAAATAGACGTATCTTTCACCCATTTTGGAATACCTAAATCAGTGCATTTGAGAAGACAAAGAAAAAATATAAGACTAAATGGTAGTGTTTTGTGGTTTTATGACTCTATGTTCTTTTCTGTTGTTGTGAAATTACTGTGGCTTTTTGGAGGAAGAAATCAGTTTTTGTAACTCTTGATGAATAAATGCTTCACATCTTACCCATGGGCACTCCTCCATTAGGTGGTTTTGCTGTTAATTCTCTTTAACTTCTCTTTCTTCTCTGTGTTTGGTCTTCCAAAACTGGTTCTGCATAATAAGTCCTAATAGTTCTGTTGTGGATGAAGAACTAAATTTAAAAATGTAATTTCTTACCAAGATGGCCCTGAAAGTGAAGAAGGAAACCTCTGCTTCTCCCAAAGTCAAGATAACGCAAAGTCTTTGAAGGTCAAGAAGGCAGTACAGAAAGGTATCCACAACCACACTCAAAAGATCCTCACATTACCCTGCTTCTGGTGGCCCAAGACACTGCAGCTTTTAAGGCAGCAGAATATCCTTAGAAAAGTACCACCAGGAGAAGCAAGCTTGATCGCTATGCCATCAAGTTTCACTTGAATCAGACAAGAATAGGGAAGACAACACATATGCATTTATTTTAGATGTTAAAAACCAACATGCACCAGTTCAAAAGGCTGTGAAGAAGCTTCATGACACTAACATGGCCAAGATCAACACACTGATCAGGCCTGATGAACAAAAAAAGGCATCACTGTGATGCTTTGGATGTTGCCAACAAAATTGGGATTACCGAAAGAACCCTCAGATGGTTAATTTTAAATACTAAAGTTTCAGATTTATTTGTGATTCTGTGATTAGTTTAGCTTGACAAGAAGAAGAGAGAAAGGAAAATGGCATTTCTGTCCTCATGTTTCTCCTCTTTGTGCATCCAGATGATGAATCCTGGGTGAATGGGAGCAAATGGTTTTGGTCAATAGAGGAAAATCTGAAAATCTTCCTGAGGCCATCAGTGTCTAGTTGTTAAATTATTTGCTCAATGGAAGAGATTTGATGATGAGACTTCAGAGATATAATCCTTTTCTTATCCTACCTGTGTCAATAGCTCTTGATTCAAATGCTATTATGAAATGATTTTTTCATTCATTCAGCAAAAATTCACTGAGCACCTATTATGTGCTAACTTTCACTCTAGCTCCAGGGTTACAGCTCTGAAACACTTGACAAATGTTCCTACCTACATAGACTTTACTTGTACTAAGAAGAGATGGACATTAGACAAATAAGTGGATTCAGCAGAATATCAGATGGCTGAAAGTCTTATGGAGAAAAATTAAGCAGGAAGGGTTATGAGAAGTAAGAAGGGAATGAACATTGAAGTTTGGTAGCATAGGCAGGTAGGACTTGGCTGAGAGGAAAATATTTGGGTAAATATCTAAAGGAAGGGGCAGAGTTGGATGTGGATATTTACAGGAAGAGCATTCAAGGCAGAAGAAATAACAAATACAAAGGCCTGAACATGCAGCAGACAGAACATTTGTCAAAGCATGTCATCTCTCTTCTACCATAAAATAAAATTCTGCTCTAACAGGGTAGTAAAGAACATATTAATCCTGCACTAATACTATTGTTCATTTAGCTCACAAGTTCATTACCACAATTTGATGGTAGGAACTGCCTTGGGGACTTGGTCCATGTGTTAACATTCATCGTATTTTGTTTTCTCTTTGTTTTTATTTTATACTGGTAATACATAAATGCTTTCTTGTTGAAAAGATGCAAACAATACAGAAATTTATAGTGTGAAGTGTGAAGGTTGCTCCATCCAACTTCTCTTGCTCTACTTCTCATCAACCGACCAACATTCTCACTTCAGAACAGACTACTGTTAATAGTTTGATATACATTCATCAGTTCTTTTTATGTATTTATATATGCATGTAGATGAAGACATAGTTTTGTTCATAAATGGGATCATACTTTACATATTTTTTGACAACTTGCTTTTCTTAACAATGTGGAAGATTGATCTGTGTTAATACAGAAAGGTCTATTACATTCTTTAATAAAAGTGGAGTATTTCATGGTACAGATTTGCCACACATTATTGAGACTCCCTATTGATGGGTTGTTTTTATTTTTTAAATCACAAAAAATGAATCTCTTTGTGTCAAACTTATGGTGAAAATATGCAAATTTTTCTCTAAGATAGACATCCAGAATTTTGAGTAGAAGGATATGTGTGAGGTTTCCTCTTTATTTTTTGTAATGGTGATATACAGAGATATGATCCACATGCCATACAATTTACTCTAAGTATAAAATGCAATGATTTTTAGTATATTCAGAATTGTGCAATCAATAAATTTTAGAACATTTCCATTATCCCCCCCAAAACACACAAACCATTTAAGTTATCACTCCTCAATCTTCTCATCCCTTTCAGACCTAGGAAACCACTAATCTACTTCTCTCTTTAGCTTTACTTCTTATGGATAGTCCATATACATGGAGTCAAACAATTTTTGGTTTTGTGTCTGCCTTTTTTCACTTAGTATAATGTTTCTAAGGTTTATTCACATTGTGGCATGCATCAGAACTTCATTTCTTTTAACTGCATAATAATATTCATTTGTATGAATATACATTTTATTTTTCCATTTATTGGTTGATGGATATTTGGATTGCTTCCACTTTGAGCTCTTATGAATAACACGCTATGAATATTAATGCACAAATGTTTACATAAACATATATTTTTCATTGTCTTGGGTGTATATGTAGGAGTGAAATTCTTGAGTCAAATGGTAATTCTCTACATTCAACAAAAGAGAACCTACGTTCCTTCACAAAGGACATTCATGCTTTAATTTATAAAGATCTTCCATTTGAAACTCTGGATGCTGAAGCAAAAGTGGCATTGGAAATATTTCAAAACAAGTACAAAATAGATTCCGTAGAAAAGAAGACATCTCAGAACTCTGAGAGAATAGTCAAGCTACACAGAATAGGCAATTTCATTGATGTGAGTGAGGGCCCTCTTATTCCAAGAACAAGTATTTGTTTCCAGTATGAAGTGTCAGCAGTTCACAATCTTCAACCTGACCAGCCAAGTCTTATATTAAGATTCCAGGATCTGTCTTTACCCATTCACTTAAGAGCACATTTTACGATATGGGATAAGCTATTGGAAAGATCTCATAAAATGGTAACTGAAGATCAAACGAAACCGACAAAGCAAAGTGCATCTGCCTAATAACTTTCTAAAATTTAAATATGTATAGTAAATTAAATGTTTTTAATATTTAAAAAGCATTTTAAGGACTGCAGACTGTTTTCTAAAATGGCTACACTACTTTAAAATCACATCAGCAGTGTATGAAGGTTGCAATTTCTCCATATTTTTACCAGCACTTGGTATTATCTGTCGTTTTGATGTAACCATCCTAATGTGTGTCAGGTAGCATCGTGCTGAAGTTTGATTTTCATTATTCTGAAGAATAATTATGTTGAGTATCTTTTAATGTACTTGTGGGCCATTTTTATATATTCTTTGCAGAAATATCTAGTCAGATTCTTTGCTCATTTTACATTCTGTGTTCAACATGTCTTGGCATGCTGGTCTAAATCAATTGTCCACAAATGTGAGAATTTATTTCTGGATTCTCTGAGTCCATTGACCTTTATATGTATTCTTATGCTGGTATGACATTGTCTTGCTTATATTTGCTTTGTAGTAAGTTTTGATATAAAGAAGTGTGAATCCTCCAACTTTGCTCTTTTCCAAGATTGTTTTGGCTATTTTGGGTCTCTCGCATTTTCATATGAATTTTAAAATCAGCTAGTCATATTCTGCAAAGAAATGAGCTGGGGTTTTGGGAGGGGTTGCATTTAACCTGTACATCAGTGTAGAGAGTATTGCCATCTTAATAGCATTCTCTTCCAATTCATGGTCATGGCATGTCTTTTCATTTACTTAGGTATTTTTAAATTTATTTCAACAATTATTTGACGTTTTCAGTGCACAAATATTGCATTTCTTTTAAGTGTGTTCCTACATATTTTATTCCATTTGATACTATTGTAAATAAAATTTTTTTAAATTTTATTTTTGGATTGCAAACATAGAAATACAATTGATTTTGTATACTGATCTAGCTTGCATCCTTCCAAAACTTGTTTTTTAGCACTAGTTTTTGTGTGTATTCTTTAGGATTTTCTGTATACAAGGTTGTACCATCTGCAAATAAACATAATATTAGCTATATATATATTTTTT
This sequence comes from Colobus angolensis palliatus, assembly GCF_000951035.1. Lineage (NCBI taxonomy): Eukaryota > Metazoa > Chordata > Mammalia > Primates > Cercopithecidae > Colobus > Colobus angolensis. Next base: position 10,715,566 of record NW_012118376.1, read on the forward strand.
GGTAAATGACCTTTAGCAGAATGAGGAAATGTCGTTCTATTCCTAATTTATTGAATGTGTTTATCATGAAGTGGTGTTGGATTCTATCAAATGTTTTTCTGCCTCTATTGAGATGATCATGGTGTTTGTTTTTGTTTTTGTTTTTTGACTTTTATTCTATTGATATGGTGCATTAAACTAATTAATTATCAGATAACAAACCAACCTTGTATTCCTATGATAAATCCCACTTGGCCATGGTAGGAGGTTTTATATGTTGCTGAATTCAGTTTGCTAGTATTTCTTTTTGAGGATTTTTATGCCTCTATTTATAAAATATATTGGTCTGTGGATTTCTTTTTTTTGTAATACCTTTGTCTGATTTTGGTATCAGTATAATACTGGCTCATAGGATGATTTAGGAAGTGTTCTCTTCTCTTCTACTTTTGGACAAAGTTTACGAATAATCACTAATAATTATTCCTTAAATATTTGGCAGAGTTCACTAATGAAGCCATCTGAGCCTAGATTTCCTTTGTTGGCAGCTTTTTTAAAATTACTAATTTAATCTCTATTTTGATCTATTCAGATCATCTATTTTTTCTTCAGTCAGTTTGGGTAGTCTTTTTTTTTTTTTTAAGGAATTTGTTCATTACATTTACATTATTGAATTTACCAACATACAATTGCTCATAGTATTTTCTGATAATCTTTTTTATTTCTGCAAATTGGTAATAAGGTCACCTCTTTCATTTCTGATTTTAGCAGTGTGAGTAATCTTCTGGTTTTCTTGATCAATGTAGCAAAAGCTTTGTCAATTTTGTTGATTTTTAAAGAACATATTTTGTTGATTTCCTCTATTGTTTATTTGTAATTTCATTAATTTCCACTCTAATCATTATTATTTAATTCCTTCTATTTGTTTTAGGTGTATTTGTTCTTCTTTCTTCAGTATCTTAAGGTAGATAATTAGGTAATTGATTTGATATAGTTCTTTCTCAATATAAATGTTTATAGGTATAAGTTTCCCTGTAACTACTTCTTTAACCACATCCCATAAGTTTTGGTGTATTGTATCTTCACTTTAATTTACTCAATGTATTTCCTATTAATGCTTGTGATTTTTTTCATTGACCAACTGGTTATTTAGGAGTATGTTGTTCAATTTCCACATATTGATGAAATTTTAAAATTCATCCTGATTTTTAATTTCTAATTGTATTCTATTGTGGTTTGGCAGCATACTTTGTATAACTTCAATACTTTAAGGTTTTTTAGGCTTTATATTTTGTTTTTAAAAATATTTTCTGATAGATATTCTCAAACTGCCTTCCAAACCAGTACATATCTTCACATTATATGATTGTTTAGATTATTGAAGAGTTTTGTAGAAAACCAGTACAAAAATACAATTTTATTATATAATTACCTTTCTAAATCTATTTAGTTACCATTAAAATCAGCTGAAAGAAAAAACCGGCGGAGCAAGATGGCCCAATAGGAACAGCTCCAGTCTCCAGCTCCCAGCGCGAGCGACACAGAAGACAGGTGATTTCTGCATTTTCAACTGAGGTACTGGGGTCATCGCACTAGGGAGTTCTGGACAATCCGTGCTGGTCAGCTGCTGCAGCCCGACCAGTGAGAGCTGAAGCAGGGCGAGGCATCGCCTCACCTGTGAAGCGCAAGGGGGAAGGGAATCCCTTTTCCTAGCCAGGAGAACTGAGACACACAACACCTGGAAAATCGGGTAACTCCCACCCCAATACTGCATTGTACCAAGGGTCTTAGCAAACGGGCACACCAGGAGATTATATCCTACACCTGGCCGGGAGGGTCCCACGCCCACCCAGGGAGCCTCCCTCATTGGTAGCACAGCAGTCTGCCATCTAACTGCAAGGCAGCAGCAAGGCTGGGGGAGGGGCACCCACCATTGCTGAGGCTTAAGTAGGTAAACAAAGCCACTGGGAAGTTTGAACTGGGTGGAGCTCACAGCAGCTCAAGGAGCCCTGCCTGTCTCTGTAGACTCCACTTCTGGGGACAGGGCACAGCTAATCAACAACAACAACAACAAAGCAGCAGAAACCTCTGCAGACGCAAACGACTCTGTCTGACAGGTTTGAAGAGAGCAGTGGATCTCCCAACATGTAGGTTGAGATCTGAGAACGGACAGACTGCCTGCTCAAGTGGGTCCCTGACCCCTGAGTAGCCTA
>NW_012118376.1:10722624-10760406 GCF_000951035.1 Colobus angolensis palliatus
AGCACCATGGTCTATGCAATATACTGCATATTTAACATACAGTATCGCTAATATTTGCTATAAATTAAGAATTATTATTTCCATTTTGCAAAGGAGGAAACTGTCTCAAATTAATTAATTAACTAGTGAAAAATTACATAGAAAATGAAGACTGTGATTAAAACCTATCTATCATTATACTCTTGTCTTAAGGTCAAGGAAAAACCATCAGAGACCAGGCTTTTTTTCTCATCTTTTTTGCTTCTAACACTCTTGGGGTGCACAAAGAATTATGTTCAGAATATTCTTAGCAGTCATAAACTTCCATTTTTCATTTTTATGTTTACCTTTTTCACATTCCAGAAGCCAACTGCATCTCACAATTGGATAATATGCTTATTGGCTCCTTCCCAGGTGAATTTACTAATAGGTAGAAGTGATTTAGCTTCCTGTTACACTTAATGCACTGATGTCTTCATAATTCCAAACCAACTCTTTGTTTTCTTTTTATTTGGCAGTTTCTGCAGAAACATGGTTTTAATTATATTGCTTTTATTTTCTCCAAATTTCCATCAGATTATGTCAATGGAAAATAAAATCATAATGAAAATGTGTGTGAAGATGATAACCAGAATCAGAATGAATTAGATGCCACATTTTAAAAATTACTTGAAAACTATGTTTTACCATTTTAAGGCACTGTTAATGTATTATTTAATAATATTTAAATGCTACATTTTTTAATGGTATAATTAGACTGTAAACTTCATGAAGGTAGTGACTATCACATAATCTGTTTTCTATCTTCAATATACAATGAAGGTCTGAGAATCTGGTAGGTACTCAATATGTGTTTGCCAGATAAGTGAATAAACCATGAAATAATTTCTGAAAATAATGTTTTTACAATGGACTATTAAACTTGTACTATTTAATATTCCTCCTGATGGTCTCATTCATGCATCCTACAAATATTCATTATATACCTATCATGTGCCAGATACTGCATGAGGAACTGAGGCCACAGAAGTGACATGAGTAGGCAAAAGCCCTGATTTTGTGGGTAGTGTCATTAAACAAATAGCCAAAGAGATTAGATAAAATTCTAATAAATGTTTTGACGGAAAGTATATGGTCCTAGAATAGCATACAACAGAGGGTCCTTGTCTAGTCTGGGGAAGGTTTTCCTAAGGAAATGACATCCAAGCAGACCCTTGAAGGAAGTGAGGGGTTATTGTGCCAGTGTGTTCTTTTAGGCCTGCACAGTGGCTTCTGTGCTTTAAAATATTGATTTATGGAAGAAGTGAAGCAAGATGGCTGAATAGAAGCCTCCATTGATTATCCTCCCCACAGGAACACCAAATTGAACAATTTTCCAAGACAGCACAATAAAACATAAATGCAAACAACAACAAGTTTAAAAATGGGGTGATTAAGTTAAAGTGTAGAGTTTTTAGTAGTTTTCCCTTGGCTTATTTGTTTGTTTGTGTAAACAATCAATGGTAAGTAGTTATCAATTTAAAATAGTGGGTTATAAGATATTATTTGCAAGCCTCATGGTAACCTCAAATCAAAAACATGCAACAGATACAAACAAAAAATTAAAAAACAAGTAATTGAATATATCATCAGAGAAAAATCACCTTCACTAAAAGGAAGACAGGAAGGAAGGAAAGAAAGAAGAGAAGATCACAAAAAAAAACAGAAAACAAATTTTTAAAGTGGCAGGAGTATGTCCCTACTTATCAATAATAACATTGAATGTAAATGGACTAAATTCTTCAATCAAAAGACATAGAGTGGCTGAGGAATAAAAACACAAGAATCAATGATCAGTTGCCTACAAGAAACATACTTCACCTAAAAAGACAAACATAGACTGAAAATAAAGAGATAGAAAAAGACATTTATGCAAATGGAAACCAAGAAAAGAGCAGAGGCAGCCCTACTTATATCAGACAAAACGGATTTGAAGACAAAAACTATGAAAAGAGACAAAGATCATTATACAGTGTTAAGGGGTCAATTCAGCAAGAAAATATAACAATTGAAAATATATATGCACCAAACACTGGAGCACCTAGCTATATAAAGCAAATATTATTAGAACTAAAGAGAAAGATAGACCCCAACACAATAGTAGCTGGAGACAGCAACACCCTACTTTCACCACTGGACAGATCATGCAGACAGAAAATCAATGAAGAAACTTTAGAATTAAGCTGCATTGTAGATCAAATGGACCTAACAGATATTTGCAGAACATTTTATCCAGTGACTGCAGAATATACATTCTTCTCCCCATAATATGGATGCTCAAGTGAAGATCATATGTTTGGCCACAAAATAAATCTTAAAGAATTCAGAAAAATGAACTTATATCAAGTATCTTCTCTGATCACAATAAAATAAAACTAGAACTCAATAACAAGAGGAATTTTGGAAAGTATACAAACACATAGAAATTAAACAATAGGCTCCTGAATGACAAGTGGGTCAATGAAGAAATTAAGAGGAAAATTGGAAAATGTGTTGAAACAAATGATAGTGGAAATACAATCTATGGGATACAGCAAAAGCAGTACTAACAGAAAAGTTTATAGTTATAAATGCCTACATCAAACAAGTAGAAATATTTCAAACAAACAATCTAATGATGCATCTTAAAGAACTATAAAAGCAAGAGCAAACCAAACCCAAAATTAGTAGAATAAAAGAAATAATAAACAGCACAACAGAAATAAGTAAAAATGAAATGAAGACAATACAAAAGGTCAACAAAATGAAAAGGTGGGTTTTTGAAAAGAGAAATAAAATTATCAAAACTTTAGCCAGACTATCTAAGAAAAAAGAGAGAGAAAACCCAAGTAAACAAAATTAGAGATGATAAAGCAGACATTACAATCAATACTGCAGAAACTCAAAGGATCATTAAGGCTACTATGAGCAGTTATAGACCAATAAATTGGAAAACCTGGAAGAAATGGATAAATTCCTAGACACGTACAACCTACCAAGATTGAACCACGAAGAAATTCAAAACCTGAACAGAACAATAACAGGTAACAGGATTGAAGCCATAATAAAAAATCTCCCCACAAAGAAAAGCCTAAGACCTGATGGCTTCTCTGCTGAATCCTGCCAAACATTTACAGAAAGACTAACACCAATCCTACCCAAACTATTGCAAAAAATAGAGGAGGAGGGAATACTTATAGATGCATTCTATGAGGCCAGTATTACCCTGATACAAAACCAAACAAAAACTACAAGCCAGTATCCCTGCTAAGCATTTGATATAAAATACCTCAACAAAATACTAGCAAACCAAATTCAACAACATGTTAAAAATCTCATTTATCATCACCAACTGGTATTTATCCCAGGGATGCAAAGATGGTCCAGCATATGCAAACCAATCAATAAGATACAGCATATCAACATAATAAAGAGCAAAACCCACATGATCACTTCAGTTGATGCTGAAAAGCACTTGATGAAATTCAAGATTCCTTCCTGATAAAAACCCTCAAAAAATGAAGAAGTCAAATTGTCCCTGTTTGAAGATTCCATCAAAAAATTATTAGAATTGATAAACAAATTTGCAGGATACAAAATCAACATGTAAAAATAGGTACATTTCTGTATGCCAACAGCAAACAATCTGAAAAAGAAATCAAGAAAGTAATCTCATTTATAGTAGCTACAAATAAAATAAAATTCCTAAGAAGTAACTTAACCAAAGAAATGAAAGATCTCTACAATGAGAAAAAATATAAAACATTGATGAAATAAATTGAAGAGGACACACACATACATACAAACAGAAAGATATTCTATGTTCAGGGATTGGAAGAATCAATGTTGTTAAAATGTCCATACTACCCAAAGCAATCTACAAATTCAATGCAACCCCTTATTGTAAGAATTAAGGAAGAGGAAAGAAACACAAAAAGTGGCTTGATGGTCAACACAGGTTTATTTTAGAGAAAACAAACCTGAAAGGGGCATCTGACCACATTAACACAATACCAATGATATTATTCACAGAAATACAAAAAACAAAACAAAACAAAAAAAACCAACCTAAAATATATATGGAACTGACTGGGCACAGTGGCTCATGCCTGTAATCCCAACACTTTGGAAGGCCAAGGCAAGAGGATCACCTGAGGTCAGGAGTTCAAGACCAGCCTGGCCAACATGGTGAAACCCCATCTCCAATTAAAAAAAAAAAAGATTTGCTGGGCGTGGTGGCAGGTTCCTGCAATCCCAGCTACTCAGGAAGCTGAGGCAGGAGAATCACTTAAACCTAGGAGGTGGAGGTTGCAGTGAGCTGAGAAAAATTATATGGAACCACAAAAGATGGAGAATTCTAAGCGAAAAGAGCAAAATTGACAGAATCACATTACCTGACTTTAAATTGTACCATAGAGCTATAATAACAAAAACAGTATGGTGCTGGCATAGAAACAAACTCACAGAATGATAGAATAGAATAGAGAACACAGAAACAAATCCATATATCTACAGTGAGCTCATTTTCAACAAAGATGCCAAGAACATATACTGAGGAAAGGACAATCTCTTCAATAAATGGTTCTGGGAAAACTGAACATCCATATGCAGAAGAGTAAAACTAGACCCCTATTTCTCACTATACACAAACATCTAATTAAAGTGGATTAAAGACTTAAATCTAAGACCTGAAACTCTGAAACTACTAAAAGAAAACACTGGGGAAACTCTCTAGAATATTAGATTGGGCAAAGACTTCCTGAGTAAGCCCAAAAGTATAGGCAACCAAAGCAAAAAAAAAAAAAAAAAGGACAAATGACATCACATCAAGTTAAAATGCCTCTGCACAGTAAACAATCAGCAAAATGAAGAGACAGACCATAGAATGGGAGAATATATTTGCAAACTATTCCTGTGACAGTTGATTAATAACCATGATATATAAGTAGCCCAAACAACTCAATCGGAAAAAAAAACCCTATAATCTGATTTTAAAACGGGCAAAAGATTTGAACAGACATTTCTGAAAAGAAGACATACAAATGGCAAACAAGTATATGAAAAGGTGTTCAATATCATTGATCATCAGAGAAATGCAAATTAAAACTACAATGAGATATCATCTTACCCCAGTTAAAATGGCTTTTTATCCAAAAAGAGGAAATAACCAATGCTAGTAAGGATGTAGGGAAAAGTGAACCCTGTACACTCTTGGTGGGAATGCAAATTAATACTGTGGAGAACAGTTTAGAGGTTCCTTAAAAAAACTAAAACTAAAGCTAAAACTAAAAATATGATCCAGCAATCCCACTGCTAGGTATATACCTAAAAGAAAACAAATCAGTATATCAAAAAAGTGTCTACACTCTCATGTTTCTTGCAGCACTATTCACAGCTAAGATCTGAAAGCAACTCAAGTGTCCACTAACAGATGAACAGAATAAGAAAATGTGATATTAATACAATGGAGTACTATTTAGCCATACCAATAAAGAGATTCTGTCATTTGCAGCAACAGGGATGGAACTGGAGGTCATTATGTTAAGCGACATAAGCCAGGCACAGAAGGATAAACGTTACATGTTCTTACTTACTTATGACAGCTAAAAACTAAAACAATTGAACACATGGAGCTAGAGAGTAGAATGATATTTACCAGAGACTGGGAAAGGTGGTTGAAGGAGGGTAGAAATGGGAATAGTTAATGGGTAAATCATATAGTCAGGTAGAATGAATAAGATCTGGTATTGGATAGCACAATGTGGCGACTACAGTTAACATAATTTATTTAAAAATACATACATTTAAAAATAACTTAAAGAGTATAATTGGATTGTTTATAACACAAAGAAAGGATAAATGGTTGAGGTGATGGATACCCCATTTACCCTGATTTGATTATTATACATTGTATGCCTGTATCAAAATATCTCAAGTACCCCATACATATATACCTACTGTGTATCCCCAAACTTAAAAATTTTAAATTAATTAATTAATGTTTTTTAAATTGACTTGCATTTACAGATTAAATGGGGCATGCACTCTCCAGTAATCCGCGACACCCACAGTCTTGTTGTGGCTAGTCCTTGGCCTGAGTATAAATTTATGTTTTCTGCCTGGCCCCTGCAGGTCTCTGAATATATGAATCTTGATGTAAAACCTTGGCCATTTGAAAATTTTTACTTTTCTGGTCTCAACCCATAGTACAAAAAAAATGCATTCCTCATCTTTCTCTAGTTCACACATTTTGTATATATGTATGTGAAAGAACATGTCCTCACTTTTGATATATTTTATTCTTTTCACTGGTAACCATATAATGAATTTGTTTTGTGAGACAAGGCTCTAACCTATAGTTAGCAAACAATCTTATAGCTTGAAAAGTCAGAGAAAAGAATAAACTAAATGCCCAATTGTTTATTGTGCACTAAATAATGAAAACTAATCATGAGGAATGAAGAGACATCTTGTTTTCCACCTCACCTCTCAAATTCGGAGGGCAAGACACCCTGTAATTCTTGTCTTCATAGCCAATCCTCTATAAGATTAACAACTTTGACGTTTGGAAAACTCTAGAATAGGAAATGATAACAGTGACTGACAAAATTGCCCTATGCAGCTTCAAATAGCCTTTCAACAGGCTCTTTTGATTGGATTTTCTGCATTTCCACCTGCATATTGCAAGTCCAGGTTTAGAAGGTGACAAGGTAAGGAAAATGGAGTCCAGGCAGGCAGAGAGGAATCATAGAATGAGACACTTGGCTGAATATTTGGGCCGGCAGGTCCTCCTTAATAAAGGAGTTATTTCCAAAACATTTAATTATTAAAGATCTGAAACAGGACTTGGACCACTGTTAGCTTCCCTGGGAGTGGGAGTAGAGGCAGACACACAGAGTCTGTGATAAGCTTCAGGGCACAGATTCCCATCAGGGGTTAGTTTGGGTGATTCCAAGGCAAAAATCAGCATCTGGGAGATGCCATAATAATCCACCTCCACCGTACCTGAAAATCTTTTTTATACAGCTATCCCATGTTTCAACGATCCCTTGTTATTGCATAATTTAATGGGATTAACAAAGCTCGTCTAACAATGAGGCATCATCCAACAGCTCTGCTCTGAATAAAAATATAAAAGAATAGTATTTGGAAAGGATACATTCTGGGCAGCTTTAGACAAACAAAATTACTTAATAACCCTTGTGGAAAAAATTACAGTAGGTTACAAGAGTGAAGGAAGCCATGGTAATTTGGAAACAATGTATGTTCCTTAGAAACAGACTTCACTAATTGAAGACACTTGATTTTGTTAGTAATAATTGCAACAGATTTCCATGATGAAGCAGATGAAATGTTCCCATGCTTGGAATTTTATCCAGAATTGCTTTAACATGTTGCCCTATCCTTTGGTGATATTCTAGAGTCAAAATACTTAGTTTTTATTTGTATAGAATTCAAGATTGTTGATGATAATTTAGACTTCTTCAAAAGGGGTTCATTTACTGCAAATATCAGGACTTTGGTATGCACAGCCTCACCCATACCACAACAATTTCAGCTTGTATTTAAAAATGATTTCTACAGAACAAGACTTTAGTGTAGAAATGTCACTTTCTGCTTAGCTGTATGTATATAGATATAGATGCAGGTACATATAGGGATATTTATATATGTGTATATAAAATGTCTACATAATCAGGGCTTTATGTCTCAAATTTGTGTGTGTGTGTGCATGCGCGCATGCGTGTGTGCATGTGTGTGTGTCTCAGAGCTTTCCCTTGAGCATGCATAAGGTCCAACTTGACCTATTTTATATGGCTACAGCAATCTGTTAGCTTGGGCTCTTTGGCAGCCACCCTGGATTTCTGGAGTTAAGTCCATCTGCTTCAGCTGCAATTCAATGTTTAACATCGGTGTAACTTAGAAATATAAGTTCAAAATCAGTCTAGGTGTCCTCACTTTATATTGAGGGACACATACTCCTTGTGTGGTTTTGTTATAATCCTCCTATAGAAGATGTACTTTACTGAAAACAGCTTGAGACCTATCCATCATTGTTCACAGGCTGTTTCTGTGCCTCATTAGTCAGGATAATTGAGAAGCAGCTGCATTTGTAAAACAAAGTCCATTGGCTGAGCTTCAACTTATTGCATCTATCCTACACTGGATGGCATTAGCAAATGGCATTGGTAGCAGATCAATTCTTGTACCCAATAGCCGAATGGCTTAACTGCTTGACACGATAATTTATATGGTCTGCAGAGATGTCTACATGGACATGGGGCAAGCATAATGTTGTCTGGACAAGTAAAGCCACTTCTCCAGGAGAATATACATATTAGCTGAATTGTTGTTGGAAGAACTGTTTGGAAATTCTTCCAGAAGGGTGTAGAAGGTAGTAATGAATTGCAGGCATAATGTCAGATGGGTCTCTACTGTCCTAGCTTAAAGTCCCATGGTTGATTACAGATGAAAGTCCACAGAGATAGATAAGGAGATAAAAAGTGTTGGCTGCTTGAACCACTCCTCCTGTGAGCTCATTATGTGCATAAAGTGAAAGAGTATTTTAATGAGACCCCAGACTTTGGGAGCCACAACCATGTGAGCATTGAGAGTCAAGAAAGACCTACAGCTGAGACCACACGCATATTGTACAAACTTTTCTTTCATTCTCCTCAAACTTCCCAGCCCCAGAAACAGAACATTCTATGAAGGCAGCATTCAGAGACATTGAGCCTACATTCTACAAGAAATCATGCCTAATGACAGGCAGATACTTAATGTCTGAGGTTAGAAGGTGAGTACCTAATCCAAGTCCAGCATGTCTGAGGTCAGGTGAGTACTTAATCCAAGTCCAGCATTCTCACTTTCTGAGCTTCTATCTGTCAAAGTCACTGCCGCTCATATCACTTCCACCTTCCCAGATATTGTTCAGACTCTTCTTGCTGAGCTTCTCTCAGCCATTCTCTTTCTTATTCCACTCTGATACTACTCGTGAGTGGTTACTGGTGACTTATAACTTTACTCATTCATCAACTCTATGCCCAAAGCAACAGTGGAAAATTCATGGGATTTGGAGTGAGGCAGACTTAGATTTTATTTCATTTCTTTTGTCTGTTAGTAGCAACAGTTTGAACAAGATGCTTAACTTCTCATCTGTAATCCTTGCAGGGTGGCTGGAAGAATTAACTCATCCCTTCAGTCCTCAAATGTTCATTAAGCATCCTAAAGTAGGAAAAGCATAAAGCACAGTGCCTAGCACATAAGAAGTACATAATAAATAGCAATTATGCTTATTTTTTGGAGAAAATTACAATAGAAATGGGAGTAACATTAATTATCAGTCTGACCTAGATCCCACATCCTTAGTCACTTTATTCAAAGCTCAGTAAATATTGATCCATTGAGTATCCTGATTTTTGCTGGTCCTCTAATTTCTAGGTTATTCTCACTGTATACAGCATTTATTTCTTGGCTTGGCTCCTCCAGAATTCTCAGGTTATCTTAGCCCTTGTCTTTTCCTCTGGATAATGCAATCATCTACAGGAATTTGAACTCCCTCACAAGCTTCATGTATCAAGTAACTCTCACTAGAACAGTTCCTGTGATGAGGTGACACTGGATGGCATTCTGAGAAACCTCCACCTGCCATATGGCATGGCAAATGTCATGAGGTATTGCTTCCTTCATTCCAGTGCAGCTTGCCAGGAATCTGATGCCACCTCCGTAACACACGACACCAGTGGCTTAACTGTACTCAGGCGGTCAAAAGCGACTACTTTGAATGTTCTAACCCCATGGATTCTCTCAAGTCTCCACAATCCAACAGAGCTTTGGTTTCCTGAGTTCATTTCCCTCAGTACAGCTCTCTAGTTTAATTTGAATTGTGTTGGTTGTCAGCATCAGTTCTTAGAACTGGTTCTAAGTTAACAAGAGTGTTCCTAGCATAATTACCAAGTGACCATTCATTGAGCATTTGTGGTTAATAAGCCCAAGCTAATAAGCTCAGAACTTTAAGGAATTTATCTATAATTGCTTATGAGTGTTTTGACTGTTGTATTTTTTTCACTTAGAAAAAAACTTGCTTTTTCTGCTTGGGGTAGAGCTTATTTATGTCATTAAGCGACAGCTTCTACAACATGGGTGTCTAGAGGGCCTGGTTTTTCTTTAGCTGAATATATTGCCTAATTTAGAATCACATGTATAGCTAATTGGTCAAATTAGTTGTTTTACATAAAAAAAACCTCATACAGCAAGGTTTTAGTTTACTTTTATTCGTTATATCTTTAAGGTTAGCTATTCAGCAACATAATTTATTCTTGACTTCTTCCAGCCTTTATTTATTAATTGCCTCACTGGCTCTTTTTATATTTGTTCTTAGAGTTGCTAATTCAAATCCCTAAATGAAATGGGAAGAGAGTGGCATGAAGGGGAGGGCTGAAAAGATGAGTGTACGCCCCACATAGGCCTGGAAGTCTGTGTTTCTAGGGATTGAGATTGTTCAGAATATTAATAAAATAGATATCTGAGGCCAAAAACTATTGATAAACCAGACTTAATTTATGTGACAGCAGTTTACAACCCCAGATTTACTGTATTAAGGTTTTTCTTTCCATAGTATTCTTTAAATAATAGAGGAAAATACACTCTCCCATTGAGGTCTATGCAATCAGAGACAGAGTACATTTCATCATGCAAATAATATTATTTTTATTTTGTGATTTCAGACATATTTTGGAGTTTTAGAGTGTTATAGGTTGATCTGACAACCTTTTATTGCTTCTAGAGAATGTGTGAAAGAGAAAGACGGAGAGAGAGAGAGAGACAGAGAGAGAGAGAGAGGAGAGAGTGAACTGACCCTCTTCAGTTCTATATCCAGACTTTTTCTTATTAGTATAATGTATATGCATTTGTAGGATTTGAAGTGTTTCTATAGTCATAATAATCTCTCAGGGACTTTTCTCTCATAGTTATTAAAGCTATAGTGTTTGCATAATTCAGATTTTCCCCATTAATCTTAAAGATCTTGGCAAAAGAAGCACCTTACTAACATTTTGGTTGACAGATCCACAGATTTGTTACTGAGTGCTTGATAATGCTCTCTCCCTCTGGTTGGCATATCATGTTCCCCTGACTTTCACAGAATGTTAAAATGTTACTAGAATCTAAATTCCCCATTTTCTTAAGCATCTGTTTCCTTACAATTTTATGGTATGTTCTTATTTTATTTTATTTTTTCTGTGTGTCCATCCTGCAGAGAAGAAAGAAGTCATGGCCGTTGTAGGTTAGCCCCAGTCTCTGCTGGGTACCTAGACAGGGAACCTGACAGAATCTTAATAGGCTCACATAGAGATAAATGCTTCTGGAGGGAGGAGACTCAAAGGAGAAAGAAGTGAAAGGAAAAAAGATTTAATCCTTTTTAAAACTTTATGATATCTTTGACAAGTATGATCGAAACTTCTGTTGGAGAACAACTGGGGGACCATGTGCTTACCTGAAAAAGCTCTCGCCCTTCCTAGTAGCCTTTACTGTCAGAGCCTGAAGACCACATATTTAATGTTCAAAAGCATACTTCCCTTTTCAACAGTGTGTGCTAATTCTTAGGTAAATCAGAAGAAATATGATCTATTACTCAGCAGAGATTTTGCTTATTTTACCCCAGCAGGGTATTTTCTTACTCCAGTAAAATTCAGGTTCCTTGTATTCAGCCTATTTTTTCAATAAATTGACTGGTTTCAAAATTCAACAGAAGACTAAATTTCCGGAGCATTCATTGAGATCTTTACACTTGGAATCATGATGTGGTAGATACTGTCACACACCACTCAGATGGCTCCTTCAGGGCTGAGGTGCTCATTTCCTCCTCTAGCAGGACTGCTGGCTGCTGAGGACTCACAGTTGAGCCTTTACTCCATAACTGCCCGCAGACAAAGGGAGCTGCCTTACTCAAGTTTACACAACTTTTCTGGAGGCAACCTGTGTCCAATGACTGGTTCAAGTGGCCTTCTTGCCTCAATTTGGGACACCACTAGAGCACCATCACAGTGCCATAGATCCTAGTGAGGCCAGTTAAGAACTCTGCTGCCATCACATTGTAGCTCAATTTCTCCTTCTCATAGCCTTGCTTCTCTCATTTCTCCTGCAAATTTCTTGCAAAAATCTCTATCTCAGGGTCTGTTTTCTGGGGAATCTACAAAAAGAGTTGATACTGGGAGTAGTACTAGGAAGCAGACTCTAAAATGGAATTTTAGAACTTGATTACCTGCCCATCAGCTGCTAATGAAGACACTGTCACTAGTGGTAGGTACTAATAGCCCCCAGTGTGCTGGAGTGAAATTATTAATAGTATTATTATCAGTGTTGAACCAAAATGAGATACCAGCTAAAACCAATTCACTTATTGGTACAATGTCTCAGGAGAGTTTGAGAAGTATGGAGGAACTAGTATTCGTAAAGATTATAAATTTGGATGGCTGCTCTTGTGCTACTTTGTATTGAGAAAAGACAGCACAAGACAAGGAAGATACTCCTCAACGTAAGATAAACATGAAGGTTAGAGGGTCTTATTGGCAACATAAGGAGACTCATCTCCAGCAACTGAAAAGCAGAAAAATCTGAGACCAGACTCTTCCTTAATTATAAGAGTATCAGAGCTCCAGAGAAAGCTGAATTCTCAACCCCAAGCACTTTACTTCACAACGATCAATTTTCAAACTTGTTCCTGTATCTCACTGATGAAAAGGTATGCCACGTTGCAATAAGAAAAGACGCTGCGGCACCACAGCAAGTGTATACAGGAACAAGAATTAGAAGAAACAACATCCACTTTCCTGGGTAACCACATACTGGAGAAAGAGGAATAACCAAAGGTTTTGAAGACTGTTTGGCAAAGGTTCTATATTAACATTGATAGCTGAGGACTTAAAGAATTATCATATCCCCTGGTAGAGTGGTGGTATCTGAGGGCTAGGTAATAAATGCAGTCATGTTGAGTATTTCACAGAGGGTTCAGTTGGTGGCCATTTCCCCATTCAGCTAATGTGTATTTTGGAGGGACATGCTTAGTAGTTGGCAGAAAACCTACATTGGTGAAGTGGCTATTATAATGTGGAATGCAAAGTAGTTTATGAAGCTGCCCCTTCCTCTATTCAAGAGAGGCAATAAAAAGAGTTTTGCATCCTAAGTAGAATGTTAAAGGTTAGTGTTACCCTCAAAGACCTAGGTTTTGATCACCTTCATATCCCCATTTAATTCACCAGTCTGGCCACTACAAAAAGCAGATGGATCCCGGCAGATGATAATGCACTCCCAACTCAACCAAGCATTAGCCCCAGTTGTAGATGCTGTGCCAGACATAGTATTTCTGCTTGAGCACATCGACATGACCTCAAGAACATAATCTGGTACATGCATTCTTTTCTGTCCCTATTAAGAAGGAGGATCAGAAGTAATTCCCATTAATGCAGGAACAACATGTAAGATTTTACCTCAGTGCTGTGTCAATTCTCCGAGGGCTCTATGACACTGGGATTGTGTTTCAGAGGTGTCCCAGACTGAGAAGGGCCACTTGAACCCATCATCAAATGCGGTTGACTTAGGAGAAGATGTGTAAACTTGAGTGAGGGAGCTCCCTTTGTCTATAGGCAGTACTGGATAGAGGCTCAGCTGTGGGCCATCAGCAGCCAACAATTCTGGTAGCTAAGAGAATGAATACCTTTATCCTGAAGGCATCATTGGAGTGGTACCTGACATTATCTGTTATAATGTGGTGTGAAGGGATCACAACCCACTGGACATTCCACAGACTATCACATTGGCCCACTGTATTGACAGCATGTGAATTGGATTTGAAGGCAATGGTGGAACACTTTTGTTTCTGAGTGTGAGAGATAAACTCTATAAAGATTTGAGTTTCCCCAATATCAGTAAAGTTTTTAAGAGTCCAGAGATCCAGGACATGCTTAGACATCCCTCTAAAGTGAAGGCAAGATTATTGCACCTTCTTCTCCTACCACAAAGACAGAGGCACAGGTTCTAGAGGCAGCATATTTTGTACCTGGAATTTTGCTCTAATCCATTTACTGAGTGAAACAAAGGTCAAGAGTTTTAAGTGGAACCAAAAGCAGCAAATACAGGCCATGGTAGATATAGACTTGCACCTTGTACAATAAAATCCAGCAGAAGCTATAATACTAGAGGCATCTGTGACAACAAGAGACATTTTGTGGAGCTTACAACCAGCCTTTATAGGAAAATCATGATGACCTCTACAGTTCTGGAGCAAGGCCACACTATCTGAAGTTTAGAACCATATACACCATTCAAATATAGCTCCTTTTAAGTTACTAGGCTCTCATAGAGCTCAACCTTCTGACCTAGGCCATGAAGTGACCATGGATCCACAGCTGTCCTTATAGCTGGGTCTGTCTGACTACCGAGCCAGGGGTCAGGCAGTTTCAATAGCAACCCACCATTAAGATGGAATTGTATCTTGGATCAGAAATGCACAAAACCAGAGACACAGGAAAGCTACACAATCAAGTGACCCAGAGGACCCTGTCATCAACCACTGCTTCACTGGCTTCTCTCTCTCAGCTTGCACCCATGACTGCATGGGACTCCTTAACACCAGCCGAGGAAGAGGGAAAAGAGACTATTCACAGATGAGTCACCTTGGAATGTGAGTACAAGCAAAAAATGGACTATTACTGTTCTACAGTCTTCTTCATAAATGGCCCAGAAAAGGGGCAGTAAGAAAAAAATTTTACTAATGGACAGAGTCTGAGACAATACATCTGATCATCACTTTGGGTTAAAAGAGAAATGGTTGAGGGATTCTTGGGCAGTGGTGAATTGTTTCACTGGTCATTCAAAAGCCCAGAAGGGGTAAGATTGAAAGATAAAGAAGAAAGTATGGGCAAATAGCATGGGCATGGAGAGTGAGGACCTTTGCTTTTTCTGTTGACACTCACCAGAGTGTCCACCAGGAAGAGTGACTGCCATGGCTCTATAGAGAGAATAGGTGCCCAGCAGACATATATTAATTGGGAAATAACATATAACAGGTTATTGTTGCCCCAGTGGAATACAATGGGTAAAAGTAACTGTCTGCATCAGATAGATAAATTAAGCCCCTCCCAATTTTTTTTTAATTTTTTTGAGATGGAGTCTCACTCTGTCACCCAGGCTGGAGTGCAGGGGCACAATCTCAGCTTACAACAACCTCCGCCTCCCAGGTTCAAGTGATTCTCGTGTTTAAGTCTCCCGAATAGCTGGGATTATAGGCACACACCACCACACCCAGCTAATTTTTGTATTTTTAGTAGAGACAGGGTTTCACCTTGACCAGGCTGGTCTCGAACTCTTGACCTCAAGTGATCCACCCGCCTCAGCCTCCCAAAGTGTTGGGATTACAGGTGTGAGCCACTGCACCTGGCCCCAATTTTTAATTTGAGATTGTTGTTGAAAATATACACAACCAGATGCAAAAATGGAACAGCAAGGAAAGCAACATCAGGTGACACTGGAATCTTATATTGTTCTGTACCACATAACTATCAGCGGGGCATGATGAAGAGGATGTCTTTTTTTTTTTTTTTACCCGGAGTCTCGCTCTGTGGCCCAGGCTGGAGTGCAGTGGCCGGATCTCAGCTCACTGCAAGCTCCGCCTCCCGGATTTATGCCATTCTCCTGCCTTAGCCTCCCGAGTAACTGGGACTACAGGCGCCTGCCACATCGCCCGGCTAGTTTTTTTTGTATTTTTTTTTAGTAGAGAAGGGGTTTCACCGTGTTAGCCAGGATGGTCTCGATCTCCTGACCTCGTGATCCGCCCGTCTCCGCCTCCCAAAGTGCTGGGATTACAGGCTTGAGCCACCGCGCCCGGCCAAGAAGAGGTCTTAATTTGAATGGGCCACAGCATTTCAAGGGAGATTTTTGTGAAGATGTGTGGATGTCTGTATGTGTGTATTAAATAGGAAGTGTTTCACTAACTTAAGAAACATGTTTTAGTCTTATTCCAGTGGCTATAACAGAATAAAATAGACTGGGTGGTTTGTAAACATTTATTTCTCAGACCTGTGAAGGGTGGGAAGCCCTATATCCAAGCTCCAGCAGACTTCATGTCTGGTGAGGGCTCACTTCCTGTTTTTTTTTTTTTTGTTAATGTGTCCTCACGTGGTAGAAGGGAAGGAGAGAGCTCTCTGGGGTCCCTTTTATAAGGGCACTAACCCCATTCACAGCCCTCATGACCTAAGCCTCCTCTTCCTAATGCCATCACGTTGCGAGTCAGGATTTCAGCATATGAATTTTGGGAAAACACAAACATTCAGTCTACAGCACATTGGATAATTCAAAGACTACTGGTCTAAGATTTATAAGAGCTGCATTCTAGCCTCATCTCTGCTACAAGCAGGTTGTGAGACTTGAGACTTTCTATACTTTGATTTTCTAATTATAAAGTAAGTCATTAGACTAGCTCCAGGGCTCTTTACATTTTTCCAGCTCTCATGGGAACATACATGATGCCTCTACATGTGTGTCCAGACTTTGACAATTGTGCCCCAGCACTGACAAACTGCCCATTCTAGAAATTCCTACTCCTTGATCACAAGAAACAGGGAGCACTTGGTCAACATGCATGTAATTTCTCATTTAATTATAAAATTCTGATTTTATAAATAAAATTCTGATTATAAAAAACTTGATATAGTTTCCAATGATAGAAATTAAGATATAACTTCTAGGTTTCCCCCCCACCTTTAATTTATTTTCTTGTGTTTCTAGAATATTCTAGGGCCAACACTTCTTTTTTAAATTGTTAATCACTATGTGGTAATCATATCTCCACTTGGAGAAAAAATAATTAAAATATATAAAAGAAATTTACAATGTAGTCATGCCAGTTTTATACACTCCATGCCTTTCCTCTAAACCTATCAAATATTTTCTTTGTGACTACAACTCTAAAGGAAAACAAAAGAGCAAACAAAAAGTGAATTAGAAAATATTGATTTCATAGAGTATGTATTAAGTAATTAAGAGACATGTTTAAAGTGGCTAAAACATATGAATTAGATTAAAAGTATAATATAAACCCACCCCCAAGTACATTTTCAGGAATACAAGTATCTTCGTATTACTTAGGAAAAAATTACTTTGGGATATACTCTAGCAAAAATTAAAAAGCAATTGATTATTTATCAGGGAAAGGTAAATCAAAATGACGATGAAATACCATTTTGAACCCACTAGGATGGCTATAATGACAATGGCAGATAATAGCAAGTACTGGTGAAGATGTGGAAAAACTGGAACCTTCATAAGTTACTGGTGGGATTTAAAAATGAGGTAGCCACTTGACAAACAGCCTGACTTTTTCTAAGGTCAAACACAAAGTTACCTAGATTTATCATATGTGTTAGTCCATTTCACACTGGTATAAAGAAATGGTTGATGCTGGGTAATTGATAAAGAAAAGAGATTTAATTGACTCACAGTCCCACATGGCTGGGGAAGCCTCAGGAAACTTATAATCATAGCAGAAGATTAAGGGGAAGCAAGGAACTTTTTCACGTGGTGGCAGAAGGGAGAGAGAGAGGGGGGAAAGAGAGAGAGAGAGAAAGAGAGAGAGACAGAGACAGAGAGAGACAGAGAAGAGAGAGAAAAGCCGAGGGGAAACTGTCATTTATAAAACCATCAGTTCTTGTGAGAACTCACTCACTATCATGAGAACAGCATGGGGGAAACCACCCCCATGATTGAATCACCTCCTACTAGGTCCCTCCCTTGACACATGAGGATTATAGGGATTACAATTTGAGATGAGATTTGAGTGGGGACACAGAGCCAAACCATATCATTCTGCCCGTGGTCTGTCCCAAATCTCACATCCTTTTTACATTTCAAAACCAATCATGCCTACCCAACAGTCCCCCGAAGTCTTAACTCATTACAGCACTAACCCAAAAGTACAAGTCTAAAGTCTTATCTGAGACAACGTAAGTTCCTTCTGCCTAGAAACCTGTAAAATCAAAAGCAAGTTGGTTACTTCCAAGATACAATGGGGGTACAGGCCCTGGGTAAAGCTCCCATTCCAAATGAGAGAAATTGCCCAAAACAAAGGTGCTACAGGTGCCACCCAAGTCCAAAATCCAGTGGGGCAGTCATTAAATCTTAAAGCTCCAAAATAATCTCCTTTGACTCCATGTCTCACATCCAGGTCATGCTGATGCAAAGGGTGAGTTACCAAGACCTTGGGCAGCTCTGCGCCCCTGGCTTTGCAGGGTTCAGCCTCTGTAGCTGCTCTCATGGGCTGGTGTTCAGTGCCTGTAGCTTTTCCAGGCACATGGCACAAGCTGTTGGTGGATCTAACATTCTGAGGTCTAAAGGATGGTAACTCTCTTCTCATAGCTCCACTAGACAGTGCTTCAGTAAGGACTCTGTGTGGGGGCTCCAACCCTACATTTCCCTTCTGCATTGCCCTAGCAGAGGTTCTCCATGAGGGCCCCAACCTGGGAGCAGACATCTGTCTGGACATCCAGGCATTTCCATACATCCTCTGAAATCTAGGAGGAAGTTCCCAAACCTTGACTTCTGTGCACCCACAATCCCAGCACCACATAGAAGCTACCAAGTCTTGGGATTTGCATCCTCTGAAGCAATGGCGCAAGTTGTACCTTCTGCCCTTTTAGCCACAGCTGGAGCTGGAGCAGCTGGGATACAGGGCACCAAGTCCTGAGGCTGCACAAACCAGTGGGGCCCACAAAACCATTTTTCCCTCCTAGGCCTCCAGGTCTGTGATTGGAGGGACTGCCATAAACTCTCTGTCATGCCCTGGACACATTTTTTCCATTGCCATACTATCAACATTCAGCTTCTAGTTACTTAAGCAAATTTCTGCAGCCAGCTTGAATTTTTCCCCAGAAAATGGGTTATTATTTTCTACTACATGATCAGGCTGCCAAATTTCCAAAATTTTATACTCTGTCACCTCTTGAATGCTTTCCTGCTTAGAAATTTCTTCTCCTAGAAATACCTAATGTAGATAATGGATTGAAGGGTGCAGCAAACCACCATGGTACATGTATACCTATGTAACAAACCTGCATGTTCTGCACGTGTATCCCAGTACTCTAAGTATAATAATAAAAAAGGAAATATATTCTGTGAGATACCCTAAATCATCTCTCTCAAGTGCAAAGTTCCACAGGTTTCTAGGGCAGGTCAAAATGCTACCAGTCTCTTTGCCAATGCATAGCAAGAGTGACCTTTGCTCCAGTTCCTAAGAAATTCCTGATCTCCATCTGAGAACACCTCAGCCAGGACTTAATTGTCCATAACACTATCAGCATTTTGGTCAAAACCATTCAACAAGTCTCTAGGAAGTCCCACTTTCCCACATCTTCCTATCTTCTTCTGAGCTCTCCAAACTGTTCCAACCTCTGCCCAATACTCAGCTCCAAAGTGGATTCCACATTTTCAACTATCTTTATAGCAGTACCCCACTCTCTGTAGTACCAATTCTCTGTATTAGTTCATTTTACACTGCTATAAAGAAATATAAGAAACTATGTAATTTATAAAGGAAAGAGAGTTAATTGACTCACAGTTCCACATGGCTGGGGAAGCCTCAGGAAACTTATAATCATGGCAGAAGACAAAGAGGAAGCAAGTACCTTCCCCGCATGGTGGCAGGAGAGAGAGAGAGAAGCCCAGGAGAAGCTGTTTGTAAAACCATCAGATCTTGTGAGAACTCATTCACTATCACAAGAACAGCATGAGGGAAACCGCTCCCATGATCCAATCACCTGCAATCAGGTCCCTCTCTTGACACATGGGGATTATTGGGATTACAATTAGAGATGAGATTTGGGTGAGGACACAGCCAAACCATATTACTATATGACCCAGCAGAAATGAAAATACATATCTATGCAAAAATTTATACATATATATTCACAGAAGCATTATTCATAACAGCCAAAAAAGTGGAAAAACCCAAATGTCCATCAACTGATGAATGAATTTTTAAAATGTATGGCATATCCATATAATGGAATATTATTTAGCAATAAAAATAAATGAAGTATGATACATGCTGCAATATGGATGAACCTTGAAAATATTAAATGAAAGATACTGGATGTAAAAGACCATGTATTGCATGTTTCCATTTAAACACAATGTACAGAATAGGCAAATCATTAGAGATAGAAAGTAGATTAGTGGTTGCCTAGGGCTGGAGTTTGGAGTGGAAGGAAATGGGAGAGATAATTAATGGGTATAGAGTTTCTTTTGGAGTGACAAAAATGTTCTAAAATTGATTGTAGTGCTGGTTGCACAACTCTGTGGCTATACCAAAAACCACTGGATGGGTGCATTTTATGGCATGTGAACCAGATATTAATTAAACTGCTATAAAACATAATGAAAGAGAGATAAAAACTTGGAATATGAGATATATTATACAATGGTAACCACTAAGGGAATGAAAGCAATCCTACTACAAGCTAGGCGCAGTGGCTCGTGTCTGTAATCCCAGCACTTTGGGAGGCCAAGCCAGGTGGATTGCTTGAGGCCAGGAGTTTGAGACGAGCCTGGGCAACATAGTGAGACTCTGTCTCTACAAAAAATACAAAAAAGTAGCTGGGCATGGTGGCGCATGCCTGTCATCCCAGCTACTTGGGAGGCTGAGGCATAGTAATCACTTGAACACAGGAGGCAGAGGTTGCAGTGAGCCAAGATCATGCCACTGCATTCCAGCCTAGGTGACAGAGAGAGACTCTGCCCTCATCCCAAAAAAAGAAATCCTACTATGAAAACCATGCAAGAGGCTGACAAATAAAGGAGTAGTAAACACAAATTCACAAAAGAAGACTTACAGATGAACAATAAAATATTCGACCTCACTGGTAATCAAAGAGTGCAAATTAAAAAGAAAATAAGATTTTTTTTCCTTAGCACGGGACTGAAAACATTTTATAATAATACAAGTTTTAGATATAGAAAATGTTTTATTTGCATAATATAATAATATATAATATAAAACTTCGTGTATTGGTAGGTCACGAATTTGCTGAAATAAAACATTTTTGTATGAAAATACAGAAAAATAATTATGGAAAACTATCTCATTTTCTAAACCAAAGGTTTTTAGTGAGGGATTTTATCTTATTTATTGTTGACAAACTATCTCTCACTCCTTGCCCATCCTTGAACTTAAAATTCAACACATGGTTGGTAAATAAATATCTAAAATTTATCTGAATGAATCTATAACTGGCTATATCAGTTTAATGAAATGTTACTTTCTGCTTCTCAATTTTCATTTCTCAGTATAGGCAAGTCCTAAGCTAGAGAGTCTCTCACCTTTCCAGGAGGGGGTTGGAGCTGCTGACCTTGCAAAGAGATAGGCAGACACAACCAGACTGGCATCATTCAGCTCAGCTGTCCATTGTCTGGGCTGTTGGGGTGTGAGTAACTGTTACATTGTCATAAAATATTGCTAAAATATTTTTCATTTTTACACTCTAACAAAAATTACTTTGGGACCTAAATTAAAGTTCCTGTATTATAACCAACTTGTGTCACCCAGCTTATATTTAAAGCCTATAGCTTTCAAATTATTTAGGAAACAAGGTTGTATTTGTTTAGGGTTGACCAGGCTTTTAAACAGGATAGTCCCAGAGACTGCTACCAAAGCATTAAAGGAATGGATTAGTTACATGATGACAGCTAATGTTTATTGAGTACTTACTCAGTTCCAGATATAGTTCTAAGTACTTTACATGTATTAGTTTATTTAATTCAATGAGAAAACTTTACAGTTAGGGAAAATAAAGTTTACCCAAAAACGAACTGATTTGCCCAAGACTACACAGTTAAAAATGGCAAGGCCAGAATTTGAGCTCTAGTAATTGAGTTTCTGCAAGTAGGTTCTTAACTACAAAAATATTTGATAAAGGTCATTTTAAAAGACTGAATGTGGGAAAATAGTTGCCTGTTTTTCTGATTATAAATTATGAGAACAAATATTAGACTTGGAAATGAATGATGTTTCTAAAGCAATAAAATTATTATTTCAGAATTTAAAGGGAAACAAAAAGATTTCAAAGTCAGGTAGGCTCTGGCTAGCAGGGTGGATTAAACACCACATAGCTGAGTTATGATTGCCAATGAGTTGTGTCTTTTGACATATACCAAGCCAACACATTAAGCCTCATTACCTCAGTCATATTGAATTACATTTTGTAATTTAATGAAATGTGAAGTTAGTGCAGTGCAGTCATCAGCTTAAAGTGCTGATGTGTTCTCTGGCAAAGAGACAACTGGACAGACTCAATTCCCAGTCTTCCCATTCTGATGGAGGTGATCAGACCTGTCCCAGCCTCATTTTGGCTAATAAGCCAAATGCCTATTTTTTCCATATCTTTTTGGAAAATTATGTATATGTTTTTATCTTTTATTATTTTTTCTCTTTTCCCTTTGATAAGAAGCTCATGAATAGAGAGAATGTTGGAAAAGTTTAGCCCCAGATTTTGTAATATGAGCTAGAATCTTGCTTAGCAGGATGCGTTCAGTGTTAATGTAGGCAAGGGCATTAAAAATGTAGTCTTGTGCTTTTTAAAAAGATCCTAGTACCTTAGTAACTAGATCCTATTAGATGAGCTGCAGGAAGAAGCTGTCCCATGCCTAAGGTTGTGTGTGTGTGTGTGTGTGTGTGTGTGTGTGTGTGTGTATTTGTTTAGTTTTTCACTCTTGGTCTTTATATAGGAAGAGAATGGTGCTATTGTGAGGTTTCAGGGAATGTATATTGAATTACAGCTATAAATGTCCCTCTCAAAGTAAAATAAAGGGAGGATGTATCACGAGAGGTGGAGATAAGAATGGCTTATGCCCTAGACTCTGTTTCTATTTTCTCTCTGGTCAACTATTTCATTAATGGAGGAAAATAATCAGAACAGATTTCCTTTAGAGCAGTGTTTCACAAAATGTGGTCGTTGGGCCATCAGTATCAGCAACACTTGGGAATTTGTCAGAAATGCAAATTCTCAGGTGTATTGGATCAAAACCTCTGGAGTTGGGTCTCAGCAATTGGTGACTGACAAGCTCTCCAGGTGATTCTGATGCACACTCAAGCTTGAGAACCACATCTGTCAGGGACTAATTGTCCATAATTAATATTTTGAGGAAAAATAAGTAATGCTGGCCCAAGTGTACAAAACTCAGGGATACAGTGGTTATGAGCTGTCTCCTGATCCATGGAGCTGTGTCAGGTCCTCACTTAAAATCCAATTTGGTATCTTAACTCAGGTATCACATTCAGAGTTAGGAGTGATGGGGAATAAAAGCCAATATTCCCTTAGTTGTATACACCATACCACTTCAAAAATAAACATCCTTGAACATAATATCTGTACCATTTCCCAATTATTTACTTAAAACATATTTTTGGAAATTGGTTTTCTGAGATGAAAATCATGAACTTTAAATTGTAATCTATTTTGCTAAATTACCTTCAAAATCATTGAAATAATCTATACCACTCATTCCTTGGACACAACATCACTGCTTAGTTCAATCTTTCCCATGTTTGCCAATTTACTTAGGAAACAATGGCATCTACATTTTTTTTCTTTTCATTATTAATGGGGTTAACTAATCTGTCAGGTGGGCTTATCAGTAACTTCTGAGTAGCTTTTCTTTATCCTTTCTTTAAAAATCACTTTTTTTCTTATTTAGTCTGTTAGTATATACCAATTTAAACAGATAGATTTCTTGTTGCTTCCCAGGAACAAAGTCTAGTTAGTCATGATATGTATAAAGATAAACACACATGGCCATATGTTCACATGCACACCCTGGATTCAATTGAATAATATTTTATTTTTTATTTTTCATCAACCCTCCTAAGAATATTGGGACTAGATTTTTTTCTAATACTTCTATCATCTGATTTTGATATCGAGGTTATACTACCCTTACAAAATAAGCTGGGTGCCTTGCTCTCTTTAATTGTCTTAAGATTTTATAATATATGCATTATCTGTTTCTTAAAATTTTGGTAAAAGTTGCCTGAAAATCTATTTGGGCAGGTGGGTGTCTTGCGAGAAAAATATTTTTGCTATAATTTCAAGCTCCTTAGTAGTTATTATCTGTTTAATTTCTCTATTTATTCTGGAGTCAATTTTATAATTCATATTTTAAAGAAAATTATCCAAAATGTATGGGTATAAATTTGTTCCTAGTTCTTCAAATATTTTTTAACATCTCAACTGTTACTAGTAATTATGTTATTTAATCCATTCCTGTCATAAATTATTTGTGTCTTTTCCTAGATTTTGATCATTCTTATTGAGAGATTTATACTTCTTTTACTCTTTTCAGAGAATCAATTTTTGACTTGTAGTTATTATTTTTTGCTATTTATTTTCTACTTCATAAATGCATGTTATATTTCACACCTCCTTCCTTGCTCTTTTTTGCATTTACAGCATTTTTTTCCTTTTCTGGCTACTTGAACTGAGCATTAAATTATTTATTTTCAATGTTATATTTGTTTTTTAATTTGATTTTAATGCTGAACTGCCACTTTAGTTTTATTCTTTGAGTTTTATATACAGTATTTTCATTGTTGTTCTATAAACAATAGATAATAATTTGTATCAGATTTCCTGTTTAATACATACATTTCAATAATATTTTTCTAATTTCTAGAACTATGGTATTTTTTCTATTATTTAAAAATTTTAATTCGACTATTTTCTTCAGAGAAAGTGTTCTTTATGTTATGAACTGTTTGATATCTGCTGAGATTTTCTTTGTAAATCTCAAAATATTGTGGTTGATTTTTGTTAACGTTTTATGTGAACTTGTAAACAATATTTATTCTCTCTGTGGGTATATATTAAAGTTTGAAAACTTTATTTTAAATCCTTTCTTCTATAACTAAATTTGTTTTCTTTAACAAGCAGAATTTGCAGGCTACTTGTAATGTGTATGACTGTGGATTTGCAAATTCTCCTTATAATTTTTCTAAGTTTTACTTTATATATTGTATAATTCTGGTGCTATGTGCACACAGCTTCAGCATGAGTAAATATTTCTAATTTAATATTCCTTTGATAACAATGTGTTTCTTCATATTCCACAAAATAGGGAGATGCTTTGTGATTTAAATTTACATTTTGCCTGATACAAATAGTGTTGTACCAACTTTCCTTTAGTTGGTACCCACATGGTATCTTTTGGAATCCCTTTATTTTCAACCTTTCTTTGTTGTTTAATTTTAAGTATATCTATATAAGGAGCATATGCTGAGGTTGTATATTGTGTGTAGTACATGCATGCCCATGTGTCAGTTGTGTTTGTATATACTTTTTCACAAAAACAGATTTTTTATTTGACTTCAGTATACCCACAGAACCTAACCACAGATTATAATCTATGACCTATATGTTGGTTACAGAGAAGAATCAAATTAAAAATAGGTAATAATCAGTGAAAATAAAATTGAGTAAATAAATAATTTGCATATATTTGGACTAAAGTATAATCAATGTGTTATGAATTAAATGTTTGTGTCCCCTCAGAATTCTAATTATATATGGACATGGGCCTTTGGGAGGTAATTAGGACATAAGGGTGAAGTCTTAATGATACAGTTAGAGCCTCTATAAGGAGAGAGAGTAGAGAGATTGCTTCTCCTTCATCACCTCCCGCCCCACCTCTGCTACCCCATGTGATGACGTAACGAGGGCCCTCACCAAGAACCAAACTGGCCAACTTCCCAGCCTCTAGAACTATGAGAATTAAATTTCTGTTGATTAAGCCACTTGGGGTGGTATTCTTGCTGTTGCAGCTTGAAAGAACTAACACACAACATGATGTTACAAATTATCAAGCCATTATATCATGAAGAATGAAAGATTCAAACGTATGAAATACAGCCAAAAGAGTGATCTTCAAACAATGCACAACCTCAGAAGCTTTCAGCAAGAGGCTTGAAAACATATGAGCCAATTGCCCACATTTGTAAGCTAAAAGAAGAAAAAAATGCAAGTCAACTAGAATTTTCAAATTACTACAAAGAAGGCAAATATTAATAAAAAATTTTAAACAATTAACAGGGTTTAAGAAATGATTAAACTGGTTATTTGATAAAAAAACAAATAAAACTTCAACAGTTAAATCAAGAAATAAAAAAGGACATGAATAAGTAACAAAAATGGGCCACATTTATTCAACAGAAGTAGTTTTAAAATATAGGAAAAGTAGAATTCTATTATTACAAATTGCTATATCTTGGGGAAATCAAATATTTTCCAGGAGAATATTTTATAAATATTGACTAAAAAATATATAGTAAACCTTACTAACCAAGTATAATAAGGAATTTCAAAGGCTGTTGAACTCTACAAACTACTAAGATCTGATTTTTTTTGAAAAGTTTTTTTTTTATTTTGAGATAATTTTAAAGTTCCAAAAATAGTAGTGTTCCCATACACCTTTTATTCTAATTCCTGTAATGCTAGTATCTTACATAACCATAGAAACATTATGAAAATCAAGAAATTAACATCACTACAATACTATTAACTACAGACTTTATTCAGGCTTCACCAGTTTTTGTACTAGTCATTTTCCAGAATTCAGTTCAAGATCCTGATCGTTCTACTTAGTTGTCGGGTTTGCTTCAGTCTGTGGCAATGTCTTTGTCTTTCCTTGCCTTTTATGATCTTGACACTTTGACGAGTATTGGTCACATATCTTGTAAATATCCCACTGATTGAGTCTGTGTGATGTTTTCTCAGGATTAGATTAAGGTTTTGCTTATTGAGAAGAACAACACAGAGGAGATAAGCCCTTCTCAGTGCATCAGATTGGGGGTTACATGTTGCTGATTTGTCTTATTGTTGATGATTTTAACTGTTATTATTTGGTTGCTGTGTTACCTGCCAGGTTTCCCCACTGTAATTAATTAATATTTTCAGAGTAGTTGATACTTTGAGGCTATGCAATATTCTGTTTCTCCTCATACTTTTACCCACTAATTTAAGAATCATCAGTGGCTCTTATCTGCAGTGATTATTATGTGGCCTATGATGACTTTCTATTTTCTTCAACTCCTTTACATCTATTAATTGGAATTCTTCCATAAGGAAGAATTACTCATTTTCCATCACGTGTTTATTCATTCAATTGTTTATCATCATGAACTTTTGCATATTTATTTATCCTCACCTGTCTCTGAAATCAACCACTCCTCCAGAGGGCCCTGGTTGTTTTTATTAGAAAATGACATTTTAAAACCAATACCTTGACTGTGAATGTGTTTTTATCTTATTTTGTAATCTGCATCTTTTAAAAAGTGAGTTCAATCCATTTATATTTTATTGTGAAGACTGACATATTTGGAGTAATTTCTGCCATCTTATTTTTTATTTTCTGTTTACTATGCTATTTTTTTTCCATTTTATTCATCTTTCCTGTCTCCTATTAACTTGATAAAATTTTCTTCCTTCTCTATTTTTCTGCTGATTTTGAAGCTATGGCATATATAGTTAATTATTACCATCAGATTTTTAATATACTTATCTAAAATTCTATTCACGGCATCGATCCATTGAATCCTCCCTATCTTCAACGATTGGTCTAATTTTACTTCAATATTTAAAAAATGCTTTATTCATGTACACAAGTCATAAATGTACAGTTTGGTAAGTTTTTATAAAATGAATAATTTAACACACTATAAAATGCCTGCAGATCAAGAAACAGAAGATTATCAGCCACCCAGTGCGGTTTTCACCAGTCTTCCCTTGCTGGTGTTCTCCCTCGTGGGTAACCATTACATGACTTCTCCCAGCATGGATTTGTTTTGCCTTATTTTGTGTTGTTATGTAAATGGATTCATGCAGGATTTACTTTTTTATTTTTGGCTTCTTTCATTCAATATTAGTTTTATGAGATTCACCTATACTTTTGCATATAGTCATACATAGTTTAGTCTTATTGCCATTTACTATTTTGTGATGGGAATATACAACTACCATTAGTAGGCATTTGAATAGTTTCTAGTCTTGGGCTGTGTCTGCTATGTATTTTGGTAACATACATACCTAGGTGAAGTCTGAAGCCAGCATGACATTTTTTCTCATTTTAAGTGATTGGATTCTTCTGTCTCAGTGCTTTCAGAATTCTTTACCTTTCAATTTCAGAATGTCATAAGAAATTATTGATTGCTTTCCAATAATTTTGTCTAAGTGGAGTACTGTTTTTTACTCTGTACAATCAAAAATTCTTTCAATTCAGTTAGCTTTTTTCTTTTACATTTTAAAATCTTTTTTTCAGTTTTTCATTCATACTCATTATTCATATACAGGATCTCTGTTTTTGCATTTGGTATCTATTACCTTCTATTTCCAGCATTCTGTCCCTTCCCTCTCCAAACTGTAGAACTTCCTGCTGCTAGTCCGGCATGCCACTGATTCATCTTTCTGCATCTATTCTCCTCTCTCTCTTTCTTTCTCGCTCTCTCTCCCCACTTGCTCTCTATTTCAACTTATAATAAAATTTTAAATTTTGAAATAACTTACTTGTTTTTATTGCTGTTTGTACTTTTTAATTTCAGTCCATTAACTTACCTTTTTTAGAATTTATATTTTATATTATCTCTTTAAAATGAAAGCAAAATTTACTTTTATTTGGGTCTCCCAGAATAAATATTTGTTAAAATGATACTCTTTTTTGGAATGTAACATTTATCGTACTTTTTATTCTTTTTCTTTTTTTTTTTTTTTTAAGAGACAGGGTCTTGCTCTGTCTCCTAGAATGGAGTGCAGTGGTGTGATTATATCTGATTGCAGCCTCAGCCTCCTGAGCTTAAGGTATTGTCCTTTCCCAACTTCTCAAAGCACTGGGATTATCAGTGCGAGCAACCTCCCCAGCCCATTTAGTCTATTTTATTACATTTACTCTAGTCAAAAAAGAGAAAAGCCAGTCTATTATTGTCATTTAAAAAAAAAAAAAGCAGGCGATAAATAAATAAATAGTAAGATGTATTTCTTTTGCATTTCCTCTCCTTTAACTTGCGGGAATTTTCTATCTCCCTGTAAAATGTAGGCTGAATGCCTGACTGCCACAAGTTAATGGAATTGATTCAGGCTAATTTAAGCAATTCAGCAGCCTTAGGTTGAAGAGATAGGTATGGATTTTGAGCCATTATATTCAAATAATTTTATGACTGTAAGTTTTTTCTATGTATTATGGAAACTACCTCAGTAAGCTCCAGTTCCACTGAGCTGAGAGAATATTCTGTTTCATTCAGCAGACTCGGAGTCACCAGTCACACTAGTACAAATTCAAGATCAGAAAATCCCCACTACTATGCACTTTTTGTTTGGTGAGTGGACAAACTATATTTTTTTATCTGCCACAGCTTTTCCCCTTCACACATCACAATGCTTTTACACTTACAATATGTAGCAGCAGCAATAGCTCTTAGTTAGTTGAGTCCCAGGTCTTCAATGAGCTACCTTCTAGAGATTGCTTTTCCCCATTACCACTCAAAGAGCATTGATAACTCTCTGAGCCAGAGATGAATACAAAAAATGTTCTCTGGATTTCCTCAAGGACTGTCCATGCAGAGCAGAGCTGGGTTCCAATCGCAATAGAACCCAGCCTCCCAATTCTTTCAGTCCTTGTCCTTTTAAACTAAGAGATATTTAGAATAATTTCCTACAATGTTCTGTTTTTATTTTTCATAATTTATATGATGTTATTATTCTCTAAGTTGTGTGGTGGTCCACGGGATCTTTGTTTTGATTGAAAAGCCTTTTTTTTTTTTTTCTGATAGAAATGTCAGACATTTTATAGTATTAGATTGACACTGTTACTAAGATTCAGTGCTGGTATAATTTTATTACATTTTTTTGCCTCATTGTAGTCTTTTTATCTGGTTTTGATGGTTACTAGGGAAATGTTAAAATTGCATTCACTTCTATCTTCTGCTAAATCCTTGTATTTCCAATATTAGAAGTTCTAACTTGTTTTCTTCTTTCTTTTTCTTTTAACAAATTCTGTATGGACGTAAACCTTATAGGGTATAACATCTTGAGACAATTCACTGCTTTCTTTTTATATTTAATAAATATGGCTTTTTATAAGTTAAATTTAATAAATACAGAGCTTAACGATGGTTATGGCAACATGATTCCCAATTGCTCATTTTTTCTTTTCCTCTTTTTATTTTTGAATGAAGCAATTATACTCCCAGGTTTTTTTACATACGCAGAAATCTTCTGCTGGGAGTAATATTGCAACTTACTTTGCCAATAAAATTTCTGTTGCAGCAATATGGCAGGAAGTAAAGTATTTTTTTCCATAGGAATTCAGCTTCAGTTGATTTCTCTAAGGTTTCCATTGCATACTTTGAATACATTACAATCTAAATATAAATAAGAAATCTGTTGAAAGGCAATGGCAAAAGATACTGCTGAGAGATAGTTTTGCACTGCCTTCATAGGATTATCTTGCCTTCAAATTTCCTTCCTGTGGCGGAGTGGTACAGGACTGGGGGAAATGCAAATGTAAAGGCAAATCATTAAAAGAAGGATTCTTGTTTTCATTCCTTTTACTTTTTTTTTTTAAGACCAAATATGAAACATGGGTTCTCAATGCTGGCTTTCTAAGAGAAGGGTGACAGTGTTCACTAAGAACTTAACCACAGCATCACAGCCTCCAGCACAGATCATGGAGTCTTCATAAAACTTTGGCCAGTAACCCTGAAACTCCTATCATGCAAAAAAGACAGGAAAGTGGAAAAGAAGAGAGAAATAGTGTGAGGTACCCCTAGGATATGCTTCCATATTGTCCAAGTAAACATTTTGGGAAAGACATTTTGACTACTACACAAATCACTAGAAACTCATTCAGACAAAATCTAGAACAGGGTTGACAATTTAAAACCAACTGTGTCACCAATATTGCTACCTTAGACATGGTGCCAACATCGCTCATCAGCCTCAGCCCATTCCTTTTACTTCCTCTCAACAGAACATTCCAGAAACTTGCCCCAATCAATTAGGGTCAGCAGGTGCGATGTCACTACACTGCCACTCTAGACTCTAAAGAGTTACTCAATTATCGATAGTAATCTATATTTTAAGGAATTTAGGAGGACTCTCAGAGCTCTAGTATGCTTCCCAATTACTTGCCAAGAAATGCCCTGCCACCTACTTTGAAGACACTGGACAACTGAAAACACGTTCACAAAACTTTGGGAAGCAATTTCTATGACATATTATTGGCTTATGGAATTTAGTTTATCACTGCCATAATTTGATTATAACTGATGCATTATAGAGACATGATATTAAGCCCTTCTTACATGGGGACGGCCTGGAAAAAGTGGAAAAAGATTTTGAACCCTTTAGAGAAGGCTGCTGGAAACTCTCCACAGAAGTTTCCAGACCCAGAGTGAGTGCCTCATTGCAGTGAGGATGCTCAGAATTACCTCATTTCAGGACTTACTAGCCACTCCCAGAAAAGGTTCACTGCTAGATCCTTGGAGAAAGAATGTATTTTTAACTTTCATTTTTACATTTATATACAAAACAGATATTCAGTGTCCAAAACTGTAAAGGAGAGAGAGATAAAAGTTATAAAGAAGAAAGCAAAAATCATTTGTCACTATCTCTGAAAAACTCTATTAATAGTATTTAGACAGATATTTTAAATACAAATTGATAATTGAAATATATAACTGTGTTATACCTGTCAGAAAGGCCATTCTTATAGGAGTTCCCTGCCTTCAAGCACAATTTTGTCTGTTAATTAAAGTTTTTTTAAGGTTAAGAAGTTCCTTTCTCACCAAACTGAATCCCTCAAGCTCAAAAACCATAAAAGAACAAACTGGGACATGGCTTTTAAAGCTCAGGTTTGTGTTCTTTGAATTTTCCATTAGAAACAAAGATATATTTTTATTTGGAACAGGATCCAGAAACTTAAATCAGAACTAAGAGCATATCCAAATTTGTCAGTTCCATTTACTTTAGCAGTTTCAGGGTTTTTAAGATTTGGTTTATTTTAACAAATCCATTTGATTCTCTTCTACCCATTCCCTCATCCATCCCTTTTTAAAGGATGAACTCTGTTTCAACATTTCTCTAAAGCAAAATTATATCATTACCTGCAGTCAAGTGACAGTAGCCTGATGTTTAAATCACGGTTGTTATAACAATGGACATTGAAACACAGGAGAATGAATAAAGTCCTCATTGGACTATAATTTCCAGTGTTTTTGGCATTCTTGGTCCACCTGCAGAAAGGATGAGACTATAGGAAGTGTGTTTGTTTACATTCAGCAACTGTCCTAACTCTCCAGCAGAGGAACACTTGGATAAGGAAGGTCTCTGTTCCCTTTGGAATGTTGGACAGTTCTGTGTCCTTTCCTGCACGTGCTGAGAAACAAAACTGTCCGCACAGTTTTTTGGATCCCTGTGTTTTGTGAGAAGGGGCAATGTTCTCCTTACCTGTCTAGGGTCAGAAACCATTCAATGACAGTGAAAGGCAACCTACAGGAGATTTACTTTTAGGAAACCAAATCTGCCAGTGAGATAGTTAAGTTTGTCCTGATGGAGTGAAAGAGCAGATACAGCCAGGAGGTATGTCGGATGTGAACAAGTTGAAGATTCCCACAAGATGCTGGTTCTCCTCTTGCTAAAAACCAATGACAACAGAGTGATGAGGGGACCATTCTGGTGATGTTTCTATGACAGCACATGAAACCCTGAAACACCAAATCCAGTGAGAAGAGCTGCCAAACCCTTGAAAACACCACAACCACTGGAACTCCTAAAGCTTTTAGCAGAGTATCCCCCTTCACCCCCTAGAAGAAAAGTATTAAATTGACCCATTTAGTTAAATGAACTATTCACCTTCTGCTCTTGTGGTCTAATTGTCATCCCATTGCTTGGGAATCAAGGATGCATCCATGTAGGGACCCAGCTAAAAGCAAGGAGAAGGAAAATTAAATTGTATCTAGCTTATCTATTTTGAGTAAGCAATGAAACAACTGCATACTTTATGTCTTGGATCAACAAGGGAGCCATGCCAAATGTCAGATTAAATATTCCACAGCTGAAGTGTTTGCATAGCTTTTCAGTGGCTACCATTTAAAGAAAGAAAAACAATGATGGGACTTAAAAAAATACTCCCTTAGCTTCACATGCTCACCACAGTGTACTGCCAGCAATTGCTCTCAATTTGGAAGGCCAGACCATGCGTATCTTGTCCGTGGAGTGTCAGTGCCAGCTGGCAAGCAGAGCCCTGTGCTTCCATTCCCTCCAGGAGCATGAAGCCCCACTGTGCATCTTGAAGGCCACAGCCGCACTGCTGTATTGTTTAACCCATAACTGCTTTGGCTAAGGAGCAAGTCATTTAAAGAAGGAATTTCCTGGTTCTTGAAGTGTCTATCATGTTTCACCAATGAGTTTGCATTCGCTGCATGTGTTTTCAGTTTGAGTTGGCTCTGTGGGGCTGCCGAGGAAACTGGAGACAGATCTTTTTGAAACAAAATAATAAGTCTGAACAAATCAACTTTATTGTCATTGGCTCTGGTGTGATTTGGATTAATTTCAGCTTTATATTTATAAAGGATTGCTTAAGAGGTGATGCTCTCCAATTCCAGGTTATGTAAAGGAAGGGAGAGAACTGACACATCTTAAGGAACTACTAAGTGTCAGGAGCTTGCCTGCATTATCTCAGTTACTTTTCCTAACAATCCAATAAAGTCGTTGTTCCTCCATTCATCTTGCTGACAAGAAAATGGAGGTGCTGAGAGGGTCATTCACTTGCCTGATGTAGCATAGTTAGGAATACAGCTGTGAAGTGCAATTGGTTTGTTTCATCTCAGATCTGCTGATCACTTTCTGTGACTTTGGGCAAGTCGCTTCACCTCTCTGCTCTAACTTTCTCATCTTCAAAATGTAAATGATAATGAAAATCCTTCACAGAGGGTTAAAGAAAGCAATGTGTATAAGCTGATCAGTGCAGGTAACTGGTAAATAAATTCAGCCTTTGTTATATGACAGTGCAGAGATTGAAACTCAGTGCAGCTACCTTAAAAGCTGGTGCTGATTTCCCTCACCAGTCTAGAGATCAGTGCCACCCTTCTCCATGGGGAAGGTTTAAGTCGACACTGATACTCAAGAGACTAAAAGTGCAGGGTGATTTAACATCCTCACTTTAAAAATATTTTCCCTGTTGGGGCAAACAAAACCTGTAGTTCTGGTTCAGGCTTGGGCTTTTGGGAAAAAAAAAAAAAAAGCTGTCTGAAAAGGAACTAGGAGAAGAGAGAAGTGATGTGAGATGTGGAAGCTGCAGGGCTGTCATCTCACTGTCCTGGCCAGTTGCTTGGATTCGGGATGAAAAAATGAAAAGTTGCCTGGTAATATGTTTTCTTATGACAGCAGATGTCTAGTCTGTTCACTGCAGCAAAAGTGGAGCTTAACCAATGATTTTTAACAGGCATCACCATCATAATGCCTAGCATGCTGGTGCTCAAAGCCCACCTGAGTGCTTCCCACATGCCAGGCTTTGGGCTGGCCTTGGGATACAGAGATGAGTAAGACATGGTTCCAGTTCTTGCAGAGCTCCCAGATGAGTGACCAAATGAGCCTTATAGCACAGAGATCTTGCTCGCCATAGAGAGAAACTATTTACATTCTAGACCCTGTAGAATCATCCAGAAGGAAGCCTGGTATACATCATTATCTATCATATAACCAGGAATTTTTGAAGCTTTTTGAAGAGTCTTAGGTAACTTTTAAAATAATCCTCAGTGAGAAAACAAATTCCACAAGTAGGAGGGAGGCCGCCCATAATGCAACCAACTTGGTTAATCATTTGGAAGTTCTTCCAGTCTTGTGAGGACTGCTTCGGCACTAGTTGTACCAATACCTAACCCCAAGGAATTGGACTCAAAAGAGCAATACAAATTGTAGCCTTGCCAATTACGAGCTGAGTGATCTTAGCCAAAATAACTCAATCTGTCCGAGTTGTATTTTTTATCAATCGACTGAAGATGAAAAATATTCAGGCTATAAGTTTATCAAAGAATTAATAGGTGAATATCTATGAAAGCCCTTTTTATTCAGTAAAGATGTATATATATTTGTTCTTCTCTTCATACTTTCACTTTCATTTATTTTGTATAATATTTGCATAGTGTGACTTTTAGATTTGAGGCTTCTTGCTTTTTAGTTTGATGTTTATGAATATTTCAGTAAAGACAGGGTGGAAAAGGATAGCAACACTGAGCAATTTTTTAGTACCATATCCATGAGGAGCCATAGGTAAAAAGAGGTGACAGAAACTATGATTCTAAAGCCTAAGCAATATTCCCAAGGTGAGAAATCTAGTAAGAAGTTGAATTGGGATATCAGCTACTGTCTGCTTGACTTCAAAGCACAGGTTGTTAACTACAATCTACCTTGTGTCTGAAAATGATGATAATATTAATAATCTGAAATGGAAAGGATAACTAATAGCGATGTTCATTCATTATGTTTATAGGAAAATTAAAAGTGATGTTTATGGCTTTTCTTTGAGAGGAGAATAAGAATTAAAAAACTGTACTTATTGATAGGAATTTATGAAATATGATCTAAGTAAAAGACAAGTAAAAAGTATGAAATAATATGAAAATTTGTGGTGTCTTTTTACAAGCCCCTTCTCTAGGGTCTTGTGTCATTATCACCCTTAGCTGAAAATAATCTCAACTCTGAATTCCCACAACCCCTTTGAATAATCTTTTGTGTGATTAAGACTGCTGGCTGGGCACAGTGGCTCATGCCTGTAACCCCAGCACTTTGGCAGGCCGAGGCCGGTGGATCACTTGAGCTCAGGAGTTTGAGACCAGCCTGGTGAACATGGCAAAACCTCATCTCTACTAAAAATACAAAAACTAGCCAGGCATGGTGTTTCATGCCTGTAATTCCAGCTACTTGGGAGGCTGAGGCACAAGAATCACTTGAACCTGGGAGGCAGAGGTTGTAGTGAGCCAAGATTGCGACACTGCCCTCCAACCTGGGTGATGGAGTGAGACTCTGTCTCACAAAATAAATAAATATAAATAAATAAACAACCCGGCTGCCTCAACGTATTTGCACTTGCTGCTCCCTCTGCCTGGAACATTTTTTTCCCAAAAACCTCTTGTATCATTGGCTCCCTTCATGGATGCATATGCTCAAATGTCCCTTATCAGACAGACCTGGCTAGAGCTTTCCTTATCACTTTGTACAAAATGGCCATTACTCTTATTACTCTTATCTATTGTCTTACTTTTTTTTCTTCAAAGCACTTCCCACTACCAGACATATTTAACATTTTGTATATTGACTGCTTCCCAAACTCAGATACAAATTCTCTAAGAACACAGAATTTCTTTTGTTTACTGTAGTCTCCTGAAAATCTAGAATAACACCTGGCACATAGTTAGATGCTCAAAACATATTTGTTAAATAAATGAATGAACAAAGAATTAATGAATGTGGCCCTTCATACTTTGTATACTTGTTGATTATATGACAGTCTTACATCACTTGGGAAACTGAACTTTCTCAGGGCAAGGTCTGTGTCTGATTCACTTTCAAATCTCTCTAGGTCCTAATATGGTACTTAAAATTGATTGAAAATTTACATACATTTAATAAACAAGTGTCTCATTTGTGGCCTAACAACTCTATACAATAGATTGGTATTCTTATTCCTATCTGTCTTAGATTAGGCTGCTACAACAGAATAGCATAGACTGGGTGGTTTAACCAACAGACATTGATTTCTCACATTTGTGGAGGATGGGAAGTTCAGGAACAACGTGGCAGCCAATTCAGTTCCTGGTGAAGACCTTCTTCCTGACTTGCAGATGACTGCCTTCTCGCTGTATCCTCATATGGTGGAAAGAACAACAGCTCTGGCCTGCTTCTTATAAGGGCACTCATCTCATTATAAGGGGCCCACCGTTGTGACTTCATCTAACCCTAATTACCTCCTAAAGGTTCTACACCCAAATACAATCACGCTGTGGTTAAGGCTTCAATATAAGAATTTTGGGGAGACTCAGACTTCATTCCATCATATCATTTTACAGACGAGAAACCATAACTCAGGGAAGTTTAATAATTTTTCCAAAGTCAGAGATCCTGGAGGAGTCAGAGCTCAAGCCTATTACTTACCACAAGCCCATGATTCTCTCTCTCTCTCTCTCTTTTTTTTTTTTTTTTTTTTTGAGACGGAGTCTCACTCTGTCGCCCAGGCTGGAGTGCAGTGGCCTGATCTCGGCTCACTGCAAGCTCCGCCTTCTGGGTTCACGCCATTCTCCTGCCTCAGCCTCCCAAGTAGCTGGGACTACAGGTGCCCGCCACCACGCCCAGCTAATTTTTTTGTATTTTTTAGTAGAGACAGGGGTTCACCGTGTTAGCCAGGATGGTCTTGATCTCCTGACTTTGTGATCCACCCGCCTCAGCCTCCCAAAGTGCTGGGATTACAGGCATGAGTGACCGTGCCCAGCCGATTCTCTCGTTTAAGGGCACTGCCTCTCCTGGTGTTATAGCCCATAAATAACTACTGACACAGGGTTGAATAAATAGGCCCATTTGCACAAGCAGGACTCCATTTACATAAGCAGTACAAAAGAGGCAGGACTCCTCAGAAACATACAAAGCCTTTCACAATGTCAACATGAAGGTAAATTTCTACTTTCATCTTTAGGGTTTTTAAGTTTCT
>NW_012118376.1:10761571-10771422 GCF_000951035.1 Colobus angolensis palliatus
GACAGAACTGCATGGTTTAGACATTATATAGATGAATTCAAACTCAAAGCTGTGTTTAAATTTGTATGCCTGTCAATGCAGGATTATGCTTCATAATTTGTAGTCCCTTTCTCTCTCTGTTCTACCCCACCCCAGGCCAAAGCAAAACAAGTCAGAACAAACCAAAAAAGAAAAAAAATCTGCTTTACTTGATGAAAATAATAAACGTGGAGCATTCTTTAAATTCATATGATAATCATTTTTTTTCCGGCACCCACTATATATAAAAAATTTGCATGTATTAATATCTAGTGTGACATACAGTGAGAAGCTTCAGAGGAGTCCCTTCAGGAGGCCTGGCATTAATAATGGCAGTAATACCATCACCGTTTGTCACTTCTTTCCTGGAAATGGACTTGTCTCTTAAGGTTGGCTGGGGAAGAGAAGAAATTCTGGACAGACACCACTCAAATGTCCACCATAGTTTTAGCATCTACAGTATAAAGGATTTGGACTGAGAATGCTAAGGACCATTTAAGCTCTAATATTCTCTGATGATCTGATTTTCCCCCTATTAATACACTGTTTTGCTAAATCCGATCATGTTCTTTTTCTTTTTCAGAAACCAAAACTACTTTACATGGAGTAGGCTATGTAATATGATTTCCCTGTCAGCAAAATAAAATAGTTGATTTTTGAGGTTTAAAATTGATTCACAGCAAATTAGTGCTAGAAAAATGGATTCAGTTACTTTCTTCTTTGGCCTCTAATTCTGGACTCACAAGCCACAGAGTATATCACACAGACTGTTAGTTGTCCATCTTATTTCTAACTCACTTCAGAAATGGTCTGGGTCTGTGCTAGAGCACTGAAGAAAAATACAGGCACATCACATTTCCAGGAATCCAGAGTTGCTGTGAAATAAATGTTTTCAAACTTTAAAATGTACTAAGGCAGCTTGTTACTTGAAGTATTGATAGAGCAAATGATCCTTTTCTTTAGCAGATAATCACTCTGCTGGCTTTTTAATTTGGCAAGTCTAAATTTTCCTCAGTTGGATTTAAAGCAGCTTATGCTTGTGAGTAAATAGAGTGTTAAGTTGAGGAGAGTGATAAAATTCCTGGTGAACTGTCCATGGCTTGTATTTGGTCCCCACAGTAGCAATGCCATGGGAATTTCTCATCAGCATTAAGTTTAGAAGTTTGGACTCCTGAATATGACATTACTCATCTTAAGAGTACCTATTTATTGCACATTTGTCAGAGGCTACTTTCAGAGGGTTACCATTGCGATACTTAAGCAAGCTTTACAGAAACTTTTTAAAATTTAATTTTATCTTTAATTAACGAATAACAGCTGTATATATTTATGGGAAACAATGTGATATTATGATACATGTATACATTGTGTAATGATTAAATTAGGCTAATTAGCATCACCATCACCTCACATACTTATTACTTTATGGTGAGAACATTTAAAATCTTCTCTTTTAGCAATTTTGAACCATACATTACTATTAACTAAGGTCACCATACTGTGCAATAGATCACTAGAATTTGTTATTTCTAACTGAACTTTGTACCCTTTGACAATCATATCTCCTTTCCTGTCTGTCCTCTAACCCCCATATTCCAGTAATCACAATTTTATTCTCCATTTCTATGAGTTTGACTTTTTCTTCTTCTTTTTCTTTCTTTTTTTTTTCTGTTCTTTTTTTTTTTTTTTTTTTTTTGAGACTGACTCTCACTCTAGTGCCCAGGCTGGAGTTCAGTGGTGCGATCTTGGCTCACTGGAACCTCCACCTCCTGGGTTCAAGCGATTCTCCTGCCTCAGCCACCCGAGTAGCTGAGATTATAGGTGCCTGCCACCGTGCCAAGCTGATTTTTGCATTTTTAGTAGAGATGGGGTTTCACCATGTTGGCCAGGCTGGTCTCGAACTCCTGACCTCAAATGATCCATTTGCCTCGGCCTCCCAAAGTGCTGGGATTACAGGTGTGAGCCACCGCGCCTGGCCGAGTTTTATAGATTCCTCATATAAGTGAATTTTTATAGTGAACTTTTATAGATTCCTCATATAAGTGAATTCATGTGATATTTGCTTTTCTGTGCCTGGCTTATTTCACTTAGCATAGTATCCTGTAGATTCATCTGTATTGTCACAAGTGACAGGATTTCCTTCTTTTTAAAGACTGAGTAGTATTCCATTGTATATTCACACCACATTTTCTTTATCCATTCATGCTGATGGGCATGGCAGTTGCTTCAATACCTTGGCTATTGTGAATAGTGCTGCAATAAAAATGAGAATGCAGGTATCTCTTTGACATATTAATTTCATTTCTTTTGCATATATGTATAGAAGTGGGATTGCTGGATCATACGATAATTCTATTGCTAGTTTTTTGAGGAACCTTCATATTGTTTTCCAAGATGGCTGTATCAATTTATATTCTGACCAACAGTCCAGAAAGGTTCTCTTTCACCACATCCTAACCAACGCTTGTTTTCTCTCATCTTTTTAAGTCTTGAGAATATTTATTCTTTTTTAAAAATGTTTTTAATTTCAATAGCTTTAGGGGTACAAGTGGATTTTAGTTACATGAATGAATCGTATAGTGGTGAAGTCCGGGATTTTAGTGCACCTGTCACCCCAAATAATTTGCATTGCACCCAATAGGTAGTTTTTCATCCCTCATCCCTTCTGAGTCTTTGATGTTCATTGTACCACTCTGTATGCTTTTGCATACCCACAGCTTAGCTTCCACTTATGAGTGACAATATGCGGTATTTGGTTTTTGATTCCCGAGATATTTTGCTTAGAATAATGGTCTCTGCTTCATCCATGTTGCTTCAAAAGACGTTATTTTGTTAGCAGATTTCATTCTTAATATAAATAAAAATAAGATGTAGAAAGTAATCACTTTTAGAAAGGATGGTTGCAAAAAATTAAGATTTAGTCACGTACACAGAATTGTTTCTGAAGTAGACACAGATGCCTGTTTCTCTTCTCCATGTGCATTCTGCACTTCTAAGCCCTCATTTATTGTAACTGACCCGGGGCTAGGTGAAATAAGGTGCTCTGAGTGAGAAACTAATTTGGGGATGCCACAAAGGAGCCATTTTACAGTGGCACTGAATCTGATAAAATTTTAACCTCCAGCTTTTCCTGAGGAGCACTGAATTTTATGAAAATTCCCAGTTTCTGCAACCTTAAAGGCACAGCCAGCAGTGCAGGGCGGTCATCAGCATGACTTCACTTCAGCTGATGTGGGGGCTTTCTGAGCCAGTGCAAGCCACAGCAAATCCTGACATTGCCTCACTCTGCTAAGAAGCCAATTTTATAAACTTCCCTCTCTTTACAGAGGACTCTGGCTGTTCACCCTCAGCAACTTGTGATCTCATACAAACCCCTCTGCCATCTGTTGCTTAGTCTCCCTGAAGCTATTTATAGCTCAGGTTCTGTCCTCCTCACATCTACCTTTTTTTTGTTGTTGTTCTAATTTCATAAATTGAGTTTCATGTCCCAACTTGTGGCTTGCTTTAATTGCTCCTTTTCACCATTCCCCATGTTTATCTATAATTTAAAGTGGTTAGAGAAAATTTTTGT
Source organism: Colobus angolensis palliatus (assembly GCF_000951035.1). Taxonomy (NCBI): domain Eukaryota; kingdom Metazoa; phylum Chordata; class Mammalia; order Primates; family Cercopithecidae; genus Colobus; species Colobus angolensis. The sequence continues at coordinate 10,765,161 of NW_012118376.1, forward strand.
GCACAATGTCTGTAGGCAAAGCACTGTGGAACATCTGAAATTGAACCAGGCTCAGCCCAAACCTTCATGAAGTTTCAGTTTATAGGAAAGCTGAAATTAAATATATATATATACATATAATATCTATATTATAAGAACATTAGAGAAGAAAGTGTTAGATCTCAGTAGCAATTTCCAAAGAAAATGACATTTGTTCTTCCTGGGAGACCAAGAAGCATCTCATGGAAGTGATTTTTTGATTCAGCCTTAAAGTGATCTTTCTGGTTTTTAATTTTGTAATAAATAATATATTCTATTTTTCGGACATCACAGCCCCAGGGAGTGGTTCTGTACCAAATGGAATGGCAGTTGCTCTAACATTGCATGTGTGGGAGGAGGAAGAAAGGGAAATAACCACAACATAAAAAAAAAAAAAAAAAAAAAACAAGAAAACAAAAACAAAAGTCCTGGGTAACTTCTAGCATCTGTTGCACTCCCACATTAATACAATTCACCTGGGAATTCTGAGTAAAAGGAAGACAGGAAACAAGGCGGGGGGCGGGTGCTGGGAAGGGCATATAAGTGAAGGAGAAGACAAAGCGGGGAAAGAAAAACCATAGAAAGCCCAATGGCTGACCTCTCTTTCCCTCAAAACCAGGAAGAAGCCCAGCATGGAAATGGAGCCCTGGCTACATTCATCACCCAGAGGAACACCTTGTAGGTCAGCGCCCAAGGGAAAAAGAGAGGAGGGAAGCGAGGTGGGCAGGATGTCTGTGAAGCACACTTAACAGAGATGGGGAAGGATGAGAGACAACACGAGAAACATGAAGGTGGATTTGTATACACATGGAGAGACAGTACCGAAGAGCATTTGAACACAAAAACAATGTCCTATACTTCACCACTTTTAAAAAAGAAAGATTTCTTTTCCATCCCTATCCTATGCTAAATTTAGTTCCTTTTTTTTTCTTTTCTTTTTCTTTTTTTGGTGTTATTGCTTGAGAAAGGCCAGCAATGTCATTGAGAAAGTCTGGAAAGGATACACTTGTACCCAAAGGATGCTCAGAGCTTGTGCTGACCCTAGACCAAGCAATGCCAGTGCCACTTTGGAACTTGTCTGCCTGTCACCTCCTCCATCTGCAAAAACCCTGGCATTGTTTATGGCCTGAGATTTTCCCTTGAGGGAAATATATTTCAGTGTCTGGTTGGACTTCTGTGATGGAATCACGGAAGACAGATCAAACTCACGTATGGATTGCTGCAGATCTGGATCCACAAACGCTGAAGGTATGCTATTTCCCAGCACAACAAAGGAGTCAGACACTCTGGGCTTCAGGCTTACAAACACCTAGAGAAATTCCTCTGTCCTTGAGATGCCAACCAAGGCTCCTGGGACTCATGACCCATCATGGGATTGTGATACCAGCCAAGGCTCCTAGGACTCGTGACTCATCATAGCATTGTGTGACATCAAAGCAGGCCCCACTGGAGCACTATGGGGAAGTATGCTGGGTCCCGTGGCATTCAGGAAGGGCATCGAGTTGGAGTGAGAAGTGGCTAGGTTATTCCCATTGAGCTAGAGGGTTGTCATTGGAATCACAGAGTCTGGGTCTAAAATTTGAAGGTTTTATGTATTATTAATGCCAATTCCTGGGATGTTTTTTATTAATGATAAGTTGGGTGAGGGAGTTGGAGGGGCGTTTTCATTTGAGTTAACCACTAGCTTCATGGTATCATGATATAATCTGGTGGAACTGGACATTGCAAAGTTGGACACTCAAGATATCAAAATGTATATTCAAAATATCAATCATCAAATAATCTGCAGAAGTCTTCTGTCTAGTACAACTTACCTCCAGAGCCTATCCTTTCCTAAACCTGCTCACTTCAAGATGGTGCAGTTTAATGGAAGCAGCAGCATCAGGATTTGCCACTAGGCCCACCAGGTATGATGGAACCTGGGGAAACTTGAGGTTTCCCAGGGCAAGTCCCACATTGTGGACTGGACTATGTAGAGTGGGAGATTTCAGAGAGTTCACATCAAGAGAATATGCCTGGCTGCATGCCACAGATTTATTCAAGGGCCCCTGCCTCAGGCCGTGTTAAACTGCAGAAGCTGTGTTGAGGCTAATGGGGTTTCTGGACAGGTTGAAAGGTAGTGGTGGTGATGATTGAGCTGTTAGTCCTTTTATTGGGTCTGATTGGTTTGCTAAGATTCTGCCAACTGCTGTTGCTGTTTGGACCCCAAGATATGGGAAAGAATGACCTGATTCCCATGTCATCTTCCTGCTGAGGGTGCTCACCACATGGCAGGGGTGCTGTCTTCTGCTGAGCAGGCAGCACAGCTGAGCTACCTGACTGTAATTCACCATCTCCCAGGGCACACCCAACCTCTCATCTTTTGAGGTATCATCTGAGAGTTAGATCCCACGTTTGATATTTAGATGGACATTTTATTTCATGACAGGAAGAACCATCCCATCCCAAACTCAAATTCCCAACCAGAGGCCATCTGTGGGACAGTGCTTTGGAAAAGTCTTCCCTGGTAGGACTGAGAGGTGTCTCAACTGGTCAAGGGAAAATGGGAATATTCACCAAGAGCCTGGGATCATCCTAGTCACCTCTATGCTGGGCCTTATGTCAGCTGTGCTTATCCCAAGGGGAAGATCTCACTGTTTCTCTGCCAGCTGCTATTAAAACGTCTCTAAAAACAATCTTTGGGGATTTGGGGAGTGTACCCCAAGAACACCGAAGACCTCTTTGCCAAGAGAGAAGTTTCCATCATCTGGAATTTTGGGCACATTGTCTGGCAAACTGACTCCAGACAATGGATTGGATGCAGGGTTGGAGGCAATTGGCCTTTACATTTCAGAGCCTAACATTCCTGAAAGTCTAGAAAAACACATATGGCCCTTGTTGGCTGGAGCTGGGGGCTGTTGTGGGAAAAGTTTTGGATCATTCCAAAGGCAGATATCTGTGTGTTCAGGGTTTTGCTTCTCTCTATCTTGCTGCTAGGAATTTTCTGGATTTGGAAAGAGGCATCAGTTTCAACCTGACCTTTCAATACAACTTCTGCAGCTTGAAAGCACATGCACCACTTGGGCTGATGTCTTCCAAGAAGGTGTGGACTCTATGTAGTAGTCTGGCTATGGGAAGGTATGGAAGAGCTGTGGGCCACAGAATTCGAGGGCCCACCAAGTGTGTTGTGTGCTGGGAATCCTGGAACTTTATGTGGTCAGCAGAATTACATTATTTAGAATTACATTATTTGGAAACCAGATGGGGCTTTCCCAATAGGGACATCGCTGTAAGGGCAGAACCCATCCCCTTTGACTTAGACTTAGGGCTTTCACTCTCTTTCTTGATGGAGAGTCCTTCACTTTAATGTGACAGGAATGCACTGACAGAGCTCCTGAGCTTGCATCACACACAAGGGCAAGCTCTCAGGGTTGTTCTCAGACTCAGCAGCTGAGGTGGTGGCAGTGGTTCATTGCTTACTGGCTGTATGCCTTTATGCTGGTCAACAGTATGCCTTGTTCTTCTTTGTTGATCTCTGCTACAGAATTTAGTCTTGGAGCTTCAGCATTCTCTGGATATATCTTCTGCTGCCGAAGAAAAATCTCTCATCTCTAGCACAAATGATATGACCAGGGCTACCCCATGGCAGTACTTATCCTGGAGCTGAGGAATCTAGGAACCATGTTCTCAAAGGCAACCTTCATCTTGAAGGACACTCAAATTTGTTGTTTTTTTCTGCATTGAGATACAGAAGAATTTACTAACAATGATTTCTGCCTCTCAAACATAAATGAATTTTTAGGTCAAAATCAAACTGATACCAGCTAGTTCCACATTCATTTTTTGAAGGCAGGGTGGAAACTGGAAGAGGAGAGTAGGGGCAAGGGGTACTTTGGTCCAGGTTCAGGCCCAACTGCATCCCTCTCCTCTCTCTCTCACTGCAGCTCTTAAAGTTTTGTAACCCATGGAAGGGATCAGGTAAACTAAGCATATGGGAAATAAGCTTGGAGAAGCAGATTGGGACATAATTTAGGAGAGCCTTAAATACTACATTATAAATGTGGGGTTTTGTTTTTTGGTTGGGAGTAGGGAGCTACTAAGATTTCTGCGCATGGGGGTAACACGATTATGACTTAGCTTTAGAATGATTCATTCTCTCATTATTGTTTAGAGGAAAAAGAAGCAAGGTGCTTTCAGATGCAAGGAACAGAACACCGAATCAAGATGGCTTAGATGATAGAGATTTATTATTACATATAACAAGAAGTCTTAAAGCTGTAGAGAGAGAATTGGCTGTCTCTGTCACAAAGCCAAGAGATTGGCAGACTGTGTCATGAGAGGACATGTAAATTTTTTAAAAAGTGGTCAAAAGTAGTAATTTAGGGAATGTTAAGGAAGAAAGTTAGAAAGCAGAAAAATAAAAAGTAAATTCCTTATTACCTAAGTTTTTACCACATCTAGTTTAGCACAAAAGCTCACCTCTACCTCTGTAAATGATTATTTTTTTAGATGAAAATAATTCAATATGAACACTCAATCTCTCAGGAATATTACATTCTCATTTCAGAAAACCAACTTAGCCAAGCGTAAAGATAACTAAAATAGTTCTTTCTCTATAGATGAGACCTTTGATCCATTTCAAAATAATTTTATTTACTGCTACCAAATGTAATTATTCATCCCTAGGAACACACTTGCCATCTTATGAGAAGTTTACACATTCATATAGGGAGCAGTCACTGAAATCTATAAAGAAACTCAGCAACCCACTATTAGAAGGAAAGGTGCTGTCTTCAGATTTTACTTATGCATGTATGCATGTATGTATTTTTAATAGTTTTAAGAGACAGGGTCTCGCTCTGTTACCCAGGCTGGAATGTAGTGGTGTGCTAACAGCTCACTGTAGCCTCAACCTCCTGGGCTCAAGCAATCTTTCTTCCTCAGCCTCTCAAGTAACAGTTGGGGGATATATTAATCCATTTTCGTGGTGCTGATAAAGATACATCCAACACTGAGAAATTTACAAAAGAAAGAGTTTAATTGGACTTGGAGTTCCACATGGATGGGGAAGCCTCACAATCATGGTGGAAGGCAAGGAGGAGCAAGTCACATCTTACATGCATGGCAACAGACAAAGAGAGAGAACTTGTACGGGGGAACTTCTCACTTTAAAACCATCAGATCTTAAGGGACTTATTCACTATCATGAGAACAGTATGGGAAAGACTTGCCCCCATGTTTCAGTTACCTCCCACTGGGTCCCTCCCACAACACATGGGAATTCAAGATGAGATTTGGGTGGGGACACAGCCAAACTATATCAGGGGACTATAAGCATGTACAACCACCCTGGCTAATTTATTTCTTTTTTCACTTCTGTAGAGATGAAGTCTATGTTGCTCAGCCTGGTCTTGAACTATTGGCCTCAAGCGAACCTCCTACCTCAACCCCTCAAAGTGCTAGGATTCAAGGTATGAGCCACTGTGCCCAGCTCCAGATTTTCTATAGTTGTCTGTGACCAGGCCAGGTGCTCACAAACAGTTTCAGATATGAACACCTATGTCCAGAGATCCTCTTCATGTCTTGGCAGAGCATCATCTAGGACCTTAAACCAATCACCAAGAGATTATATTTTACACAGCAGGATAGAGGGATGTGGACTTGGAATTTATAAATAAAAAGGTGATTTGCCATCCTTAGCTTTAGACCTAGCCTATAAATGCATCACCTTTCCCACTCTTCTGGGCATTTGCAAGGTTCATGTGGCAACACCTAGTCAGGGCAGGCATCACTGAGTGCTCTGTCATCTAATTGCTTTTCTCACCAATAAACCAAAATGACCCAGGCACAGGACATGGATACTAATGATTCTATAGAAAAACAAAAGGAGGTGATGAACCTTTGCGAGGATGATGAAGTACATGTCAGGCAGCCTGCCCTCAAAGATCGATCATACCACCCACACCTCAGGACTCAACTTGCCCTTGATGAGATGTGCTTTTATCACAGAAACTAATGAAAACTCTCTATCTTAAATTAAACAGTGCTACATTTTGTAAAATCATACCAGTGCTTTTAATTTAAAAAGACCAACTGCATAATTTTTTAAAATTGGTCACCCAGATACTATATGGTTTTTGAGTGGATTAGAATGAAGGAAAGAAGATTCGGGCAAGATGGCCGAATAGGAACAGCTCCAGTCTCCAACTCCCAGTGCGAAGGACACAGAAGACCGGTGATTTCTGCATTTTGAACTGAGGTACTG
>NW_012118376.1:10776657-10826021 GCF_000951035.1 Colobus angolensis palliatus
ATACATATGTAACAAACCTGCATGTTATGCACATGTACCCTAGAACTTAAAGTATAATAAAAAAATAAAAAATAAAAAATAAAAAAAAAAAGAATGAAGGAAAGAAGTAAACACATATGGATGTATAGCTGTAGATATAGGGAGTTAATATGTATTGAACACGCTACATGTGCCAATATATTTCCACATGTGAACTCAATTATACATCACGTGGTAGGTACTATTATCATTGTATCTTTTTTATACAAAAGACATGGTAGGTGGGTTGCAATGGGTTCCAAAATGAAAGTAACAAATGAAATGTAATCAATTACATTTGCTTATTTCTATTTTATTCACATTTATTTCATCTTTTTTCTCTTTTTCCTCCCAGCTCACAAACAAGAGTTTCGAACCTGGGCAGGCTGAGCAGTGATCTTGAGGACTGAAAGGGAAAAGTGCTGTCAATTAATAGGACATCGAACACCTCATACTCTTCTGGAACAATGTGTCCACAGACATTTGCTTGAGAGGAGGAGGTGGCTGGTGGGGAGCCCTATGGTTGCTCTCCCATGTCTTCACTCTTAGCAGTTACAACATGCACAAGATTCAGTGCATTCAATAATTAGTTCTCAGCATCTTGTGAACTGGCAATCTATTTCCAGAATGATTTAGTGCAGTTTCCTCTGAAGTCCATGCTAAAAGAGGAAATAATTAGGCTCAGAAGCATTTAACTTAAAACCTGTGTTTCTACTTATCTAAAATGACTGTGCTAATTAGGCCTCTCATAAATTTATCTGGCACACTTCACTCTAAAACCTCCAGTTTTTACCTCATGTGTTTCCCTGGGATCTAGAATGGTGCTGGAAAACCCCTGAGATGGGAGCCTCTTAGTCTGGACTCCCAGGAGGAAGAGTAATTCACTTAAGGTTACAACATTCTTATATAGACATATTCAAACGTGATTTTTTTTTTTTCCACTAACTGCATATTCAAGTCAACCTGCTAGGGGTAAAAAAAAAGTTGACCTAAACAGGGCTACACACAGTGTGGTCCAGAGACCTGGTGATAGTGTGTGAATTGTTACCAGTTCACAGAGCTGTAAGTATTACAAAACTTGGGAGTAGGCCCTTAGAAATTTTATAGGAATTTGAGCAATGTAATTTTTTAATGTCCATTAAATCTAATAATTAAAAGAGATAGGGGTTTATATGTTCTATTTCATTTTTTCCATTTTATTTTTTATCATAATTCATCTCTACCAGTTGGTTTCTTTTTCCTGTTTATGGATTACATTTCATGATTCTTTGTAGACCTGGTAATTTTTTATTAGATTCTAGAGAGCAGGCATTTTTGGTAGTTGGGTGCTGGATTTTGCTGTATTCTTTTATGTAGTGGTGGACTTTGTTGTGGCTTGCAGTTATGGTACAAAGGATTAATTTGGTCCCCTGGAGGTGTGCTTTCAGGCTGTCTCCACACAGCAAGCTGAGGCAATACTAGGGCTCATCTTGTTTATTCTTCATTTGTCTTAATTCATTTGTGTAGCTGTAACAGAAATACCACAGACTAAGTAATTTATAAGAATAGGAGTTTATTCCAGGGCAAAAAGGATGAAAATTCCAAAAACCAGAACACCTCTTCTCCTCAAAAAAAATCAGAGCTCCTTGACAGCAAGGGAAAAAATCTGGATGGAGAATGAGTTTGACAAATTGACAGAAGTAGGCTTCAGAAGGTGTGTAATAACAAACTCCTCTGAGCTAAAGGAGCATGTTCTAACCCAATGCAAGGAAGCTAAGAACCTTGAGAAAAAGGTTAGAAGAATTGCTAACAAGAAGAATCAGTTTAGAGAAGAACATAAATAATCTGATGGAGCTGAAAAACACAGCACAAGAACTTTGTGAAGCATACACAAGTATCAATAGCCAAATCGATTAAGCAGAAGAAAGGATATCAGAGATTGAAGATAGACTTAATGAAATAAAACGTGGAGACAAGATTAGAGAAAAAAGAATGAAAAGAAGCAAATAAAGTCTCCAAGAAATATGGGACTATGTGAAAAGACCAAACCTATGTTCGATTGGTGTACCTGAAAGTGATGGGGAGAATGGAACCAAGTTGGAAAACACTCTGCAGGATATTATCCAGGAGAACTTCCCCAACCTAGGAAGGTAGGCCAACATTCAAATTCAGGAAATACAGAGACCACTCCTAAGATACTCCTTGAGAAGAGCAACCCCACGACACATAATCATCAGATTTACCAAGGTTGAAATGAAGGAAAAAATGTTAAGCTCAGCCAGAAAGAAAGGTCAGGTTACCCACAAAGGGAAGCCCATCAGACTAACAGCGGATCTCTCTGCAGAAACCCTACAAGCCAGAAGAGTGTGGGGGCCAATATTCAACATTATTAAAGAAAAGAATTTTCAATCCAGAATTTCATATCCAGCCAAACTAAGCTTCATAAACGAAGGAGAAATAAAATCCTTTACAGACAAGCAAATGCGAGAGATTTTGTCACCACCAGGCCTGCCTTACAAGAGCTCCTGAAGGAAGCACATGGAAAGGAACAACTGGTACCAGCCACCACAAAAACATACCAAATTGTAAAGACCATCAACACTATGAAGAAACTGCATCAACTAATGGACAAAATAACCAGCTAGCATCATAATGACAGGATCAAATTCACACATAACAATATTAACCTTAAATATAAATGGGCTAAATGCCCCAATTAAAAGACACAGACTGGCAAATTGGATAAAGAGTCAAGACCCATCTCTGTGCTGTATTCAGGAGACCCATCTCAAGTGCAAAGACACAAAAGACACACATAAGCTCAAAATAAAGGGATGGAGGAATATTTACCAAGCAAATGGGAAGGAAAAAAAAAAGCAGGGGTTGCAACTTAGTCTCTGATAAAACAGACTTCAAACTAACAACGATCAAAAAAGACAAAGAAGGGCAATACATAATGGTAAGGGGATCAACGCAACAAGAAGAGCTAACTATCCTAAATATATATGCACCCAATATAGAAGCACCCAGATTCATAAAGCAAGTCCTTAGAGACTACAAAGAGACTTAGATTCCCACACAATAATAGTGGGAGGCTTTAACACTTCACTGTCAATATTAGATCAATGAGACAGAAAATTAACAAGGATTTTCAGGACTTGAACTCAGCTCTGAACCAAGTGGACCTAATAGACATCCACAGAACTCTCCACCCCAAATCAACAGAATATACATTCTTCTCAGCACCATATCACACTTATTCTAAAACTGACCACATAATTGGAAGCAAAATACTCCTCAGTAAATGCAAAAGAACAGAAATCATAACAAACAGTCTCTTAGACCACGGTGCAATCAAATTAGAACTCAGGATTAAGAAACTCACTCAAAACCGCACAAATACATGGAAACTGAACAACTTGCTCTTAAATGACTGCTGGGTAAATAACAAAAATAAGGCAGAAATAAATAAGTTCTTTGAAACCAATAGGAACAAAGACTCAATGTATAAGAATCTCTGGGACACAGCTAAAGCAGTGTTTAGAGGGAAATTTATAGCACTAAATGCCCACAGGGGAAAGCAGGAAAGATCTAAAATCAACACCCTAACAACACAATTAAAAGAACTAGAGAAGCAAGAGCAAACAAATTCAAATTACAGAAGAAGACAAGACATAACTAAGATCAGAGCAGAATTGAAGGAGATAGAGATAGGAAAAACCCTTCAAAAAATCAATGAATCCAGGAGCTGGGTTTTTGAAAAGATTAACAAAATAGACCACTATCCAGGCTAATAAAGAAGAAAAGAGACAAGAATCAAATAAACACAATAAAAAAAGATAAAGAGGATATCACCACTGATGCCACCGAAATACAAACTACCATCAGAATACTGTAAATGCCTCTATGCAAATAAACTAGAAAATCTAGAAGAAATGGATAAATTCCTGGATACATACACCCTCCTAAGTCTAAACTAGGAAGAAGTCAAATCTCTGAATAGACCAATAACAAGTTCTGAAATTGAGGCAGTAATTAATAGCCTACCAACCAAACAAAGCCCAGGACTAGATGGATTCACAGTCGAATTCTACCAGAGGTACAAAGAGGAGCTGGTACTATTCCTTCTGAAACTATTCCAAACAACAGAAAAAAAAGGACTCCTCCCTAACTCATTTTATGAGGCCAGCATCATCCTGATACCAAAACCTGGCAGAGACACAACAACAACAACAAAATTTCAGGCCAATATCACTGATGAACATTGATGCGAAACTCCTCAATAAAATACTGGCAAACCGAATCTAGCTGCACATCAAAAAGCTTATCCACCATGATCAAGTTGGCTTCATCCCTGAGATGCAAGGCTGGTTTAACGTACACAAAACAATAAACGTAGTCCATCACATAAAAAGAACCAATCACAAAAACCACACGATTATCTCAATGGATGCAGAAAAGGCCTTCAACAAAATTCAATGCCCCTTCATGCTAAAAACTCTCAATAATCTAAGTATTGATGGAACGTATCTCAAAATAATAAGAGCTATTTATGACAAACCCATAGCCAATATCATACTAAATGGGCAAAAGCTGGGGAAGCATTCCCTTTGACAACCAGCACAAGACAAGGATGCCCTCTCTCACCACTCCTATTCAACATAGTATTCAAAGTTCTAGGGAGGGCAATCAGGCAAGAGAAAGAAATAAAGGGTATTCAGACAGGAAGAGAGGAAGTCAAGTTGTCTCTGTTTGCAAATGACATGATTGTATATTTAGAAAACCCCATTGTCTCAGCCCAAAAATGTCTTTACGCTGATAAGCAACTTCAGGAAAGTCTCAGATACAAAATGAATGTGCAAAAATCACAAGCATTCCTATACACTAATAACAGAGAGCCAAATCATGAGTGAACTCCCATTCACAATGGCTACAAAGAGAAAAAAAAATCTTGGAATACAACTTACAAGGGATGTGAAGGACTTCTTCAAGAACTACAAGCCACTGCTCAAGGAAATAAGAGAGGTCACAAACAAATGGAAAAACATTCCATGCTCATGGATAGGAAGAATCAGTATTGTGAAAATGGCCATACTACCCAAAGTAATTTATAGATTCAATGCTATCTCCATCAAGCTACCATTGACTTGCTTCACAGAATTAGAAAAAACTACTTTAAACTTCATATGGAACCACAAAAGAGCCCGTATAGCCAAGACAATTCTAAGCAAAAAGAACAAAGCTGGAGGCATCATGCTACCTGACTTCAAACTATACTACAAGGCTACAGTAACCAAAACAGCATGGTACTGGTACCAAAACAGATATATAGACAAATGGAACAGAACAGAGGCCTCAGAAATAATGCTACATATCTACCAACACCTGATCTTTGACAAACCTGACAAAAACAAGCAATGGGGAAAGGATTCCCTATTTAATAAACGATGTTGAAAAAACTGGCTAGCCATTTGCAGAAAACTGAAACTGGACCCCTTCCTTACACCTCATACAAAAATTAACTCAAGATGAATTAAAAACTTAAACGTAAGACCTAAAACCATAAAAGCCCTAGATGAAAACCTAAGCAATACCATTCAGGACATAGGCATGGGCAAAGACTTCATGACTAAAACACCAAAAGCAATAGCAACAAAGCCACAGTTGACAAATGGGATCTAATTAAACTAAAGAGCTTCTGTGCAGCAAAAAACTATCATCAGAGTGAACAGGCAACCTCCAGAATGGGAGAAAATTTTTGCAATCTATCCATCTGAGAAAGGGCTAATATCCAGAATCTACAAGGAACTTAAACAAATTTACAAGAAAAAACAAACAGCCCCATCAAAAAGTGGGCAAAGGATATGAACAGACACTTCTTAAAAGAAGACATTTATGTAGCCAAGAAATATATGAAAAAAAGCTCATTCTCACTGGTCATCAGAGAATTGCAAATCAAAACCACAATGAGATACCATCTCATGCCAGTTAGAATGGCAATCAATCATTAAAAAGTCAGGAAACAACAGATGCTGGAGAGAATGTGAAGAAATAGGAATGCTTTTACACTGTTGGTGGGAGTGTAAATTAGTTCGACCATTGTTGAAGACAGTGTGGCAATTCCTCAAGGATCTAGAACCAGAAACAGCATTTGACGCAGCAATCCCATTACTGGGTATATACCCAAAGAATTATAAATCATGCTGCTATAAAGACACATGCACACATATGTTTATTGCAGCACTGTTCACAATAGCAAAGACTTGGAACCAACCTAAATGTCTATCAATGATAGGTTGGATAAAAAATGTGGCACATATACCCTATGGAATACTATGCAGCCATAAAAAAGAATGAGTTCATGTCCTTTGCAGGGACATGGATGAAGCTGGACACCATCATTCTCAGCAAACTAACCCAAGACCAGAAAACCAAACACTGCATGTTCTCACTCATAAGTGGGAGTTGAACAATGAGAACTCATGGACACAGGGAGAGGAATATCACACACCAGGGCCTGTCAGGGGTGGCAGTGGGGTGCTAGGGGAGGGAGAGCATTAGCAGAAATACCTAATGTATCTACATTAGGTATTTGATGGGTTGATGGGTGCAGCAAACCACCATGGGACGTGTATACCTATGTAACAAACCTGCATGTTCTGCACATGTATCCCAGAACTTAAAGTATAATAACAAAGAAAAAAGGAATAGAAATTTATTTCTTACAGTTCTGAAGGTTGGAAATTCTAAGATAAAGGCACCAGCATTTGGTGTCTGGTGAGGGCCTTCTTGCTGCATTCTCACATGGCAGAAGGCCAAAAGGGCAAAAAGGATGAATGCTGTATCCTCACAAGGCATAATAGATGCAAGGTAAGAAGGGCCTGGTTAGTTCTCTCCAGCCCTTTTATACGAAAAGTGATCCCATTTATAGGGGTTCTACCATCGTGACTTAATTGCCTCCCAAATACTCATCTCTAAAAATTATCACATTGGAGTTTAAGTTCCAACATATGAATTTTGGATGAAAAATACATTCAATCCATGGCACCATCACTCTGAAGGGATCATATATATGCAGGGATTTTTGTCCAGTATCTGAAAACCATTGTTTCATGTATTTTTCTGGTTTTCTGGTTGTTTAAGGTGGGAGACTGAATCAGTCTCTTTTACTTAATTGTGGCTAGAAGTAGACATTTTAGGACTTCATCCTGAAGTTCTTCATGTTGACATTCCAAAATTCACTGATAATAATATTACTATATTTTATTAGACTATCTATCTGCAAGGAAAGAGAAGTTAAAAAACAAGTCAAAACAAAACAAAAACCTGATTTTAAAAAATGAGCCAAGTATCTGAAGAAGATACATTCATCTTATCTGCAGTTTTGCTTTCCACAGATTTAGTTACTCATGGTAAACCACAGTCCAAAATATTAAATAGAAAAATCCAGAAATAAGTAATTCACAAATTTAAAATTGTGTACCATTCTGAGTGGAATGATGAAATCTTGTGGCATCCTGTTCCATCCCACCTCTGATATGAATCAACTCTTTTTCCAGCATATCCACACTGCACCAACCCATTAGTCATTTAGAGCCATTTCAGTGATCACAACTACTGTCACGTATTGCAGTGCATGTGTTCACGTCACCATTACTTATACTTAATAACGACCCCAAAGTGCAAGTGTAGTCATGCTGGCAATTGGGATATAACAAGGAGAAGTTATGAAGTGCTTCCATTAAGTAAAAAGGTGAAAGATCTCAACTTAATTAGGAAAGAAAAAAATGTATGTGGAGGTTGCTAAGATCTTGGTAAGAATGAATCTTCTATCCATGAAATTGTGAAGATGAAAAGAAGAAATTTGTGCTAGTTTTGCTGTCAGACTTCAAACTGCAAAAGTCGTGGCTATGGTGCATAAGTGTTTAGTTAAGATGGAAAAGGCATTAAATTTGTGGGTAGATGACATGGACATCAGGGTTGATAGTATCTGAGATTTCAGGCACCCTGTAGAGGTCTTGGAACACATCCCTGCATATAAGGAGGACTACTGTATATAAATGGCTAATCAGCAAATGAAAGTATGCCAATATCACTAATTATTAGGAAAATGCAAATCAAATCCACAATGAGATATCACCTCACACTCATTAAGATGGCTATTAGTCAAAAAAAAAAAAAAAAACCCAGCAAATAACAACTGTTGGTAGGGAAGTCGATAAACAACTGTTGGTGGGAATGTAAGCTGGTGCAGCCACTATGGAAAACAGTATTTCCTCAAAAAATTCAAAATAGGATACAGCATTTCCACTTCTGGCTATATACTCAAAAAATCTGAAAGCTGGGATTCAAACAGACATTGTACACTCACGTTCATAGCAGCATTATCTACGATAGCCAAAAGGTGGAAGCAACCCTTGTCCATCAATGCATAAATGGTTGAATAAAATGTGAATGAAATTGTATTCAGTCTTAAAAAGAAAGGAAATGATAACACATGAGATAACATGGCTGAACCTGGGGGACATTATGCTAAGTGAAATAAGCCAGTCTCAAAAGTACAAATACTGTATGATCCTATTTATGTGAAGTAGCTAGAACAGTCAAGTTCACGAATTAGAAAGTAGAATGGTGGGGCGAGCGTTTCGGGGGAAGGGAGAGCTGATGCTTAATGGGTACAGCTTCACGTTGGGACGATGAAAAAGTTCTAGAGTGAACAGTGGTAACAATCGTACAACAGTTTGAAGGTCCTTAATGCCACTGTACTGCATACTTAAAATGGGTAAAATAATACATTTTATGTTATATGTATTTTACCACAAAAAAATTTTTAAAGAAAAAAAACTCATAAAATACAACTGAATATTCTCCACAGATAGTTGGATGATCACTGATTTTAAGGAGCTCAAGGCAGTAAAATATCTAAGTGAGGGGAAGATTGGTGAGGTTTCTGCCCAGGATTAAAGATGACAAACAATTAACTTTCAGGCCCCCAAAGCACCACCTAGCCAAGGAACAGGAAGGTCTTAATATGTCAAACCTATACAACGTGCTGTGGTTTTTATTTTTACATCCTGTTTTCCTACTCAGTTAGCAATAAAATCCCTAACAATGGTCTGTGCGTTGGGCTTCGCGGAGAGTGAGCCAAGCAAAACTGGTGGGACTGTATTGTCTTCTGCAGGGGGTCTTGGGGAGAGACCTTAAGAAGCTGGGGAGGTGGTGGCAGCTCCGAAGAGAAGCAAGAGCAATTAAGTTCCTGTGGTCTGAAGATAGAGAGAGGGACAGTATCAGCCCAGGATATATACTTTAGCCTGAAAAAGAGAATACTATTAAATAATACATGTAACATGATCCCATTTCTATATATTAGGAAAATATATATTTCTATGTATACAAGCATAGAAAAAAATTCCCAGAAGGATATAAATAAAAATGTGAACATTGGTTAAATCTCAGCAATCAGATTTATGGAAGGTTTTTACTTTCTCCCTTTGTAAGTTGCTACATCATCTGTTGTTTTCACAATGGGTGAGTAAATTTTTATAATTGGGGGGCAAGAAAGCAATTTTTATTTAAAGTTAGAAAAGGATTGACAGAAGATGCTACATGGCCCAGACTTGATGTCTCTTTAGTTTTATTTTTAGAAATTTATGCATAAATTAGTGGATGTTCCATTATTTCTCATGCCATTTTTAACACTAGAGTTCTGACCAGCAGTTTACTCATTATAAAGTAACAACCCTTACCATTTGATGTGCTGAAAATGCATTTCATTTACTCAGGTCAGATAAGATTAGGAATGGCATTAGAGTAATTAAGGTCATTGGACTTTGTCATTTAACAAATCCTTAAATCCAACTCTAATCTCATTCATTAATGCCACAGACAAAAGGGTTAATTGCTAAAGTATAACATTTCCTACTCATCCAGACACAAATATTACAATGTTAAATGTCACTAATGCACAGCTGTATTGCTTTGTATCTTTAGAAAGATGCTGATGTATTCAGTACTCTGAGTTACAGACTTATTAGTTCTAAAGAGGCTATCCCTTGGGTAACTCATTATCACTGGTACAAGCACAGAATGTTCTGTGACAAGAGAATGTCTAAAATGAAACAACCCAATTAATCAAGACAGGGCATGCATGTGGTGACTATACAATATGAGCAGATGTTGTCAACTCCCCAATTGTCACCATGCAGCCCTGCAGTTAAGGCAATGCCCCTAAGGAACAGGTTGGCCACTGATGCTGGGATCCCACTGCCAAGATGCAACACAGACTCATGCTCAGCGGTTCCCTTTAGCCCTGACCCAGCTGGAAAGGACAATCCTGTGGTCTCATGACTCTTCTGCATCAAACCTCTTCCCACTTTACAAAAGAGACAAACAAACTGATGTGAGTTTTAACTTCTTGATTTTTTAAAACATTATGACAAAAGTGCTAAGGAGAAGTGAAAGTTCCTAAATGGTCTTGAAAGATCAACCTCCAAATGTGTTATCTCAATCCCTGGAATCCTCCATAACCATTAAAAATGATGCCATAAAAGGTTTTTAAAGACCTGGGAATGTGTTCACATCATGCCATTACTGTGCAAAGAGCAGCTTATAAATGAATCTGTATGAACATAGGATATCATTCCAGTTTTGTAAACTAACAAAAATGAACAGTACAACTATTATAAAAGACAAGAAGCATTAAAATGTCTAATATCAACATTTGACAGAGAGAGAAACGATTTGGTTCTCATTGTTATTGTTTTGCTTTAAACTTTTATTTATTTATTTTTTACCTATATACCTTCCTACATTTTCCAAATTTTTTAGAGTAGAAATATATTACTTTCTAAAAATAACAGGCTCTCAGTAAATGTTATATTTAGGGTTATTCTCTACACCAATGATCCAGTAGATTCTGTTTCTTTTTATCAATTCAACAGCAACAGACACTTTCATACAAATCTGCATCTTGCAATATTGGGGTAAGGCTTAAATAAAAGTTATTCAACCATGCCACATTTTTCTCAAACTAAAATCTCACAAGTAACTTATCCTTCTTTATCCATTCAGATAGAGATAGCTTCTTTTTTTTTTTTTTTTTTTTCTCCTTTTTTTGAGACAGAGTCTTGCTCTGTCACTCAGGCTGGAGTGCAATGGCACAATCTCGGCTCACTGCAGCCTCCACCTCCTGGGTTCAAGCAATTCTCCCACCTCAGCCTCCCAAGTAGCTGGGATTGCAGGCCCACCATCATCAAGAGATAAAATCAGAAACAGAGCCAGAAAACAAAATCAGAAAACATTTGCCCAGAGCGGAAGATGACACAGTCCAATTATCTCTGCTTTTTCTCAAAGCTCTAACAGGAAGATTTAATCAAGAGGCTGCCTTGGGCCAAGGGGTCACTTTCTTTAGCAATACTTTTTCCTCTCTTGCCCTGACACCAGGGAGGAAAAAAAAAAAAATAACAACTGACATTCCTACTGTGCTCAGAGCTTTAAAAGTACTTTTATACATAATAAGTAGGATACAAAGAGAAACTCTGTCCAAACAGTCATATCCTACTGGAAAATGCATTCCCCTACCTGCCTGTATTCTGACTTGGATCACTATTGGCAGCAAAGGGGATCACAGAGGCACAGAGTGAGGGAATGAATTGAGTCACAGAGCTGACTTTATGCCAGCACCAATCACTCCACATATCTTATATACAGCGTGGAGTCCTTATGATAGCACTGGGGCATAATATCTTTATCTATATCAGTAGTCAGCAAACTACAGCCCATAGGCCAGATCCAACCTGTAGCTTGCATTTGTAGGTAGTTTTATTGGAACACAGCCACATCCATTTGTTTATGTTTTACCTATGGCTGCTCTTGTGCTACAATGCCAAAATTGAGTATGTAGTTGCAGCAGAGACCATTTTTCCTGCAAACCCTAAAATCTTGACTATTCGTCCCTTTACAGAAAAAGTTTGCCATCCCCCAAAACATGATACTTACGAGAAAAATGAGGCTCAGGGACGTTCAATGGTATTTCAGTATTTCAGTGTCACTCTGCTACTTACTGGTGGGACCAAGATTTAAAGATGTGCCTATCTGACTTTAAATTAAAGCCTACGTTCTTTACATTTCTCCAAATCAAAACCTGAAGGTAAAACCCCAACTTCCTCCAAAGTATACTGTATGAGTGGCATAGCACATTACAAGCTGAGAAAGATGAGATATGAGTAATAACGGTATTTTTAAAGATACTTGTGAGACATAATAACTGTTGGAAACTTCAGCTATATAAGAACACTGCACTGTAAGTTATCTTTTTCCTTCGACTTCTAATTTAACTCTAAATTATAGCAGTTATAAGTAAGAGCAAAAATTATAAGACAAACCATCTGGGGAAAAAAAGCAAATGAATCTTACCAGCAAAACTGACATTAGTTTCAATGTACAGCTTTCGCGTTGAAACAGACTCTAAAATATTTGAAGTGTTCACGTAATGTGATATAGCATCACCTGTATGAACTTGCTGACTCTTTCCCAGGCTGGATAGGAAGGGGCAGGACAAAGTATGCTGAAAATAAAAGTCTACCTTCTTCTTCGTTTTTAGCATGGCTTTTGTTTTAAATATCCGTTTCTCTTTTTTGCTTAACTCCTTAACCCAATCAGTCAAAACAAGGTACTTTGTAGAGACTTTTTGCAGGTATCTGGTGGAAGAGAATGCTATGGAAAAAAATTGCTACTGCTCCCCTGTTCACACTGCCTCACCTGAGCCTTCAGAGTTAGCAGCCTTTACAGGCAGCCATTAAATCCCCTGTAAGTGCCATTGGCACCATAAAAGCACAAGGCTTTAAAACAGACACCGGAGAAGAGTGCTGAGCCGGCTCAATTTACACCAGGGCCAGCAAACACAGGAAAAATAGCATGTCTCCAAGACCTCAATCTTTCCTAGACGGAGTCTAGCTGTTGCATCAATTTGAGAAAGGTTAGTTGAGGAGGGAGTAGAATGGTAGACCATGGCTTATTTTGACTCTTAAGACAAGTTAGATTTCAGATTTTGAAAAGTCAAATTTCATGCATCTCAGTCAGTCAGGATAAAATGAAAGGGAAGAAATAAGTTAGTACCAGAGTACCAATCCTCGCAGACACATGTAGGAAGCAGAGATCAAAGCCTTCACTCCACAGATCTAATCTGGGGGCACGCAGCACTCTCTAGCATTCAGGCAATGAATGTAGTTATCTAACTTGCTAATTTTCACTCATTCTCTCCTGGAGGAGAGAGAAGGGGATAAAATTCCCAGCAATCAGAACAAAATAGTAGAAGTATTTATTAATTGTTCAGTGAGAAAGGCAGTGAAAGTACTGATTAGAGTGTGGCATAGGGATTTCCATTTCCTGCATATTCTAGTTTTCTGTTAGCACAAAGATTGGGTTGGATATATATACATATCCAAGATATGCAAGAACAGCCTTTGACCTCAGCCCATTACTCACTGAAAATGTGAGTCCAGCACATGGGTTCTAGCAGGACACACTCTGAATCTGCCAGGGCACGTTGCGCAGCCTCAAGGTCAGGATGACCCACAGTATCAGACAGCTTCTGCCAAGTCAGCTTTGGCCCCTGGAAGAACAATGGAAGAGGGAGAGCCATTAATTCACATTTTTCTCAGTCCATTTTACCTCTGAACATCCTACTAGATGGCTCGTGCCTTCAAAGAGGAATGTTCCAGCAGCCCAGGACACTCGGCCAAGTCTCCGCTGGGACTCTTGCCTTGTTCTTTTTTTGCCTGTCTTTCTTCCATTTCTCACCTGGTAAACTCACCTGAAGAGGCACAGCTGAGCGGCTACCATCTCTGTGGCCTCTTTTGCACTCCCTCAACCAGAGTCCACTACTTTCTGGTACGTATTTCCTCACATCCTGTGTGTCTATAATTTTCATATAGAAATCATCACACCATGTGGAGTCATCTGATGATTTTCTGTCCACTCATTACTACACTATATTTATCTTTGCAGCCAGAGCACCCAGCTTAGTACCTGGCAATAAGTGAAGTAAGTATTCAAGAGGTCTTTGTTTATGACTCATCAAAAAATGTGATTTGGATTACTTTATAAAATAAATAAATATAAAATAAATCTTATAATTTACATTAAATTAATTAAAATTAAATATTAATTTAAATATTACCCCCCAAATCTGAAAACATATGTTCACATTTACTGAAAGAAAGAAAAAGTTTAAGCAAAAAAGAAAGAGGCAAAGGGCAGGGAGAATAAAGCTATGCTAAGGAATGTATGCAGGTAGCATCTCATTCTAGAAGCCAAATAGATGGGACATGTGGTCCTTCACTACTTCAGCTACAGGGAAAATATAGACAGAAAGCTATCCAAAACAGGGTGAATAGCCAATTTCATGTTCAAAGAGGCTAAGAGTGGGAAGGCACCTGGAGCTGAAAGGCAGTTCAGGGATTTCAAGGCTGAGGAAATGGATGTGCCTTGCCAGCCTCATCCCTGATCAAGATTAGATCCTTAAGTTCAAGATTAGAGCTGTATGACTTCTACTGCAGGTAGACAGACAGAAGCTAGATGAAGAGAAATTTCTATCAAACAAGCACCATTTCCACACGCTCTGCTTGTGGAATACAGTAGAAATATAGCATTGATATGGTAGGACCCATACAACAAATGCTTTATGGAAAATTTATTGTACAATCTCTTTAAAAAATAATTTGGCATTATTCTCTAAAGGTATACCTATATATATTCTAATATGTACTCTATAACCTAGGACTTTTACTATTAGGAGAAAAATTCTTGCACAGGGGCAGTGGAAGTCACGCACCAAAACATTCACAGCTGTACTTTTGTAATAGAAAAGAAAACAAACTGAGATCTCCATCAACTGGAGAATACATAGAAAATGAACTATGCATGTAAAAATATTAAATAGCAGTAAGAATGAATTAATTATAGATACAGACAACATTATGGGGGAATCTTAGAAAAAATAAGCAAGTTGCAGATGACAATATTTAGAATGATTATTTTTTTTCTTGAGCCCTCAAATAAGGAAAGTTAAGTGAGATGTCATTTAGCAATATGTACATGTGTAGTAAGATTACTGGGGAAAAAAGCAAGAAATTTAAGCAGTGGGATATGTAAGAGGATGGAATTGAGGAGCACACACGTAATTTTGATAGTTGGTGGTATGTTCACAGGTATGCATTTCTTGCTATGCTTTTGACAAACACATATGTTACATGCTTTATTCTGTATCAATCAAATATTATATAACATTAAATTAGTATTTTGTTACTAGAAGGCATTTGCTTTGAAAATGTTTTATATCTAGAAGCTTTGCTAACTATCGTACCACCATAGAAGACTAGACAGGTGAAAACTCAGATACGGAGTACAGACTTCTTCAACATGAAACAACTTTTTAAGAAACCATTCTTCCTTAATTGAAAGATGAGCAAATCCAGGCACAGGGGTTCAATTAATTTGCTCAAAGTTACCCAACAGGCAAATGCCATTTTTATTTCCTTGATTGTCTAGCCAATAACAGTCATTTGAGCTATTTTTACTTGAGGAAACAAACAAACAGATAAAATCAGGGTAAACTTTTCACTAGCTGAAATAATATTTCAAAAAGGTTCAGATCTAGATTTTTATAGTAAGTGATTTTTTTTTTCTTGGGAAGAACCTCTCTCTGAACATTTCCACAATAAACTGGCAGAACAAAAGACTGAGGCTACTCAAGTTCTGGAAATATTTAGGGATTGTTTCCTACTAGAACACTCTTTGCTCTCCCCATGTGAAATACAGAGAATCAAGGCTCCAATAACACCTTAGGGATACAGATATCAAAGCAAAAGTTTGAAGGTTCAACATGCTTCATATTTTAATAAATGAGAAAAGACCCAGTCAACTGGAATTGTCTTTGAAGTAATTGTGCTACATTTCATGCCCAGTTTAATCACAGCATAACACAGAGCTAAACAGGGAAATGTTGGGAAAAAGAAAAAAAAAAGAATATAAGAGGAATTTCTCTGTAGCCAGTGTCACAATAGATGTGTTGGAAGTGCAGAAGCTCCCCCTTAGAGTAGGGGCGCTCAGCTACGCCTGCCTGAGGCTGTACTTCTATGTAATCACTAGACAGTGTGGCTCACAAAGGACACACCCCCGAGGGCCCTGGAGCCCGCAAGTTCTAGGAAGAAAAAGAAAGGGAAAACCTGGAGGATTTGTCCTTGGCATGCTCAACTGTGAGGAAGATCTGGTTCAGTTTGCCTCTTCCCATAAATCCCCATAGAAAATGTCATGTCTCTGTGAAAAGGCAATTCTTCCAATGTTTATAGAAAGGCATAGAGATTTAACTGTCTTCTGGAAGGGGTCAGCAGGGGCAAAATGAATATAGAGAGGATAAATTAATATCCTTAACACGAAAACAAAAAGGAGGGGGCTTAAAACGATATGATGGAAGAATGGTGGAACACTTTGAAGCACATAAAAACTTCAATGAAAGTTCACAGAGGTGCCACTGTTATACAAGGAATGTAAGAGGATCAGTTGCCACTCTAACCATACATTAAAAAGAGGTATAGAGAGATTGAAACTGGAAAGGGATTTTCCCCCATTGTCTTTTTTAAAATAGCTTTATTAGAGTATAACTGATGTACACTGAACTTTACATATTTAATAAGTTAATAAGTTTCAACATATGTATCCCTCCCTGGAACTGTCACCATAATCAAGATAATGAACATATTCATCGCTACCAAAAGTTTATTCATGCCTCTTTGTAATCCTGCCTTTGCAATACTCCCCACTCCCATGCCTAGGGAACCACTGATCTGCCATACAGATTAGTTTGCATTTTCTAAGATTTTATATAAATGAAACCATAAAATTTTTATTTTGCATAATTATTTTGAGATTAATCCATATTGTGGCTCATAGGGTAGTCTAATTCCTTTTCATTACTGAGTAACATTCCATTGTACGGATACACCATAGTCAGTTTATTCATTCACCTATAAGTGGACTTTTGAGTCATATCCAGTTTTTGGCTATAATCATCCATGTTCAAGTCTCTGTAGGTCTTAGGCTTGTCAAATAAAATTGATGGTATGGTGTGGGGGCATTTTTATGGGCTGAGCTCCTGGACTAAGTGTAACAGATCACACCAAACCAGAACAGAGTCACTCATGCTAGGTGCCATGAGGTCAAACTGAACAGGAGTTTCACAGTAACTAATAGAAGCCCAATCTACTGGAACTGACATGATAATGAAATCCTCTCTGCTTTAATCATATAAGGAAAGTAACTTTGAAATGGCCAATCTGCTTTGTTTTCTGCTTTCTTAAGCTATTTTCTACCTGTAAAACCCACCTACTATGCTCAGCTTAGCGGAGTGCCTCTCTTTTTCATATATGGGATGCTGGTTAATTAATAGATCACTAATAAAGGCCATTTAAATTATTAAACTCAATTTGCTAAAATTTGTTTGTTTTGAGACAGTGTCTAGCTTTGTTGCCAGGCTGGAGTGCAGTGGCGCGATCTCAGCTCACTGCAACCTCCGCCTCCCAGGTTGAAGCGATTCTCCTGCCTCCCAGGTAGCTGGCTCCTGGGTAGCTGGGACTACAGGCACACACCACTACGCCCAGTTAATTTTTGTATTTTTTTAGTAGAGAGAGGGATTCACCATGTTGGCCAGGATGGTCTCCATTTCCTGACCTCATGATGCACCCACCTCGGCCTCCCAAAGTGTTGGGATTACAGGTGTGAGCCACAGTGCCTGGCTAAAATTTTGTTATATAGACCGCTTTCATTTCTCCTGAGTAAATGCCCAGGAAGGGAGCAGCTATATCATATGGTACACATATGTTTAATTTTTTAAGAAACTGTTAAGCCATTTTTCCAAAGTAGCTGTATTATTTTACATTCTCACCAGTAGTATATGAGGATTCCAGTTGCTTCACATCCTTCACAAACACTTGATATGGTCAGTCATTTTCATTTTAGTTATTCTAATAGGTGTACAGTGGCATCTCCTTCGGTTTTTAATTTGCATTTTCTTAATGACAAATGATGTTGAATATATTTCACGTACTTATTTGTCTTTATATATTTCCTTTGGTGAAGTATCCCTTCAGATCTTTTGTCCATTGTTTAACGGGGTTGTTTTCTTATTATTGAGTTTTGTGAGTTTTTAAATATTATGCATATAACTTCTTTTTCAGATATATAATTTTGTACGTATTTTCTTCCAGGTTGTGGTTTGTTTTTTCCAATCTTTTAGTAATATTTTCTAAAAGCATGAGTTTTTAATTGCAATGAAACCCAACTTAACAAGGTATTCTTTTATCAATTGTGTTTTGGTGTATTAGCTAAGAAATCTTTGCCTAAGCCCAAGTCACAAAGGTTTTCACTTACATTTTCTTTTACAATTTCATAGTTTGATATTTAGGTCTATAATATTTTTGAGCTAATGTTTATATATAGCATGAATTGTTGATTGAAGGTTGTTTGTTTTTACATATGAATATACAATTGTTGAAAAGACTAGTGCTATTTGTTGAAAAGACTATCTCTTTACACTAACGACCATTACACTTTGTCACAGATCAGTTGTCCATGTATATATGGGTCTATTTCTGGGCTATCTATTCTGTTTTGTTGAGCTATTTGTCAGTCTTTATACAAATACCGCAGTGTTTTGATAACTGTAACTTTATAAATAAATCTTGAAAGTAAATCATATTAGTCCTCCAACTTTGTTCTTTTCATCAAAGTTCTTTTGGCTATATTTTGTCTTTTGCATTTACATATAAACTTCAGAATCAGCTTGCTGATTGCTGAGGTTTTGATTGACATTGCCTTTAATCTCCAGATCAACTTGGAAAACAAAAACCTGACATCCTAACAATACTGAGTACTGTCGTAAATATGGTGTAACTCTTCATTTATAAAGGTCTTCTTTAATTTCTCTCAGTATACAGATCATCCTCATTTTTTGTCAGATTTAACTCTAAGTACATTCTATTTTTATGCATTTTAAAGGAAATTTTCTTTCAATTTTTGATTTTTTATTGCTAGTATAGAAACTTAACCTGTTAGTTCCAGTAGTTTTTTTTGTGTGTGAATTCTATCAAATTTTCAATAGTTGAGCATGTCATCTGTGAATAATGATAATTTAACTTCTTCCTTTTCCATCCAAATGTCTTCTCTATTTGTTCATTTATTCATTTTTGGTCTAGTTACACTGTCTAGTACCTGCAGTACAATGTTGAATAGAAGTGATGAGAGCAGATATTTTTGGAGTCTTCCTGATCTTATTCCTATAGATCATTTTAAAAGCACATCTCTTTTCTTCAATGTCTACCCCATGCTTAAAGCACCTACAGACGCTATGCTGGGTCCATCATGGGACAGGATTAGTTACTTCCCTTCAATCAGGCAGAAATGTTATGTAGAAGCCTGCCCTGGGTGAAGCTCTAGAGATGTATTGCAGGAGCTCTTGTCTTCAAGAAGGAAGTCCCGTACAACACATTTGATGAGACAAATCTACATTCTATCTGCCACACACGTTCTATAAAAAGATGATCAATAATCTGGAGTTTCCTGAATACCACTGAGGACTTTAAATCAGGGGAAAAGAAAATATTAACTGTGATATTTATGGCATTTTCCCATACATTGATGATAGCAAGTTGCTGCTGAGCCTTGTTCCCTTGGGGGTGGCAGACGTGCATGTTTGTGATTCAAAACAAGAATCAAGGAGATGCCTTCTTGTCCCTCTGTTCTGTTTAAATGTCCTTCTCCTGTAAACCATGTCTCTGGAGGGTAGATGGCAGGCTCTGGGGAGCTGCCCAGGGGTCATTTTATTTCTCTTTCACTTTACACTTGTTTAAAGACACCAGGTTACCTCCAAAGCCAATTTCTTGCTAATTTTTTGCTTATCCACCAAAAACAATGGAGATTGTTAGTTAACATATTTGGACTGAAGAAAAGTGATGAAAGTCACAACAAAGTTTATCTTGATATTCAAAAGAAATGAGGAAATATAATCCCACTTTACAAACCAAAGTCTTCTTTTGAAATCTATTTGGGAGTGAAGAGAAACATCGATATTTTTCTTCATTTCCTTAGAACTTAAAAGGGATATATTGGACTCAACAATTTAACTGCCAAATTCGACATTCATATCCATCTGGACATTTTAAAACGGATCCCTGAGCCAGTCAGAATTGGCAGTTGGCTGTATAATCACACCTGCATATGGTACAGGATTTTTTTAATGGGCAACAGTTAGAGCATGAAAGTATTGCACGATGTGCCTCCATTGAGAACGCATGCTTAAACAGGCTTGCACGTGTAAATAATTATATTATATTTTAAAGCTCTCTGTTAGCAAGCCTTTGTTCTTTTCTTCCTACAAATCAAATTAGTTGGGGATACAGTTCATTTTGAAATTATTTGAAAAATGTTTTCGTGTTCTAAAATTTCCCTTGTACCAAAGCTTTGCAAAGTTAAAAGGAAAGTCACAAACCTTCACAATGAGTAAAGAAAAAAATGCATAAAACCAACAACGAATTCAACATGAAGCACTCCTGCTTATACAAGAGTGGAAGTAAAGCTGTGTCTATAAGTACATGTCAACCTCCACGTGCAGTTTAGCTTCAACTCATTGTACATAAAGATAATCATTAATGCTTATATGTCCATGGAGAATCCCGGCTTCAAAAAATTACATTTATCTCAGTCCCATTTAGGCTACAAAGTATCTCCTTGATCTTTCCTTGTAAGAGCAAGTCTAACTGTACATTACCGCAGCTCCATCCAGGTGTGGAGTTGTGTGATGGGGGCTACTCTTCGAGATTATTTTCAAAGGAAGCAAATGAAATGGGAAAGGGAGCCTCATTACTTGTAAATTGTCTTCAACCACCTGCCCTGCCTCCTTTGCTGGTAAATGGGACCAATTAGGGAAAGGCAATGAGCACCTGAGATTGTCTTGTGACGGGTGGTCCATTCACTCTGGCTACTCTGCTCCTTTAAAATAACAGCGACCATGTGAAAATCCTATGTAGTGTGGCCCCTAGTCTCTAGGAAGGAGATTCCATCTCAACTTAGCTTTCAGGAATGCTTCAGTAACTGCTGACCACCAATGTGGAAAGGGATATCCAGGAAAAATGAAAAATGAGCAATTGTATTTAAAATGCAGGGTAGGGTGCCCATAGCTAACGCCTGTCTCCCACATGCAAGGAATCTGTGGCAACTTTGATCTTGCTGGGCCTTTCCTTCTCCTCAGTCTCCCTACCACTCTCCTTTTCTCTGCTTTCCATCTTCCTATCTGCCCTCTAGCTGTACCATCAGTTTCTGACACCAAAAGCCCTTGTTACTGTTTGTGCACAGAAAAGACTCTTGAGAAATTAGACACCTAATGTAAAAGAGTTTAGTCATCAAAAAGCACCATTTGAAAATAAAATAATGTGGTTTTTTTTTAATTTTTTACCAAATTTAGGTCCCTTTCTTTGGTGAATATAAAAGCAGATATGTGAAATTACATGCAAAAAATCATGCTTGGTTTTTTAACCCCTGAAATAAGTGGGAAAATATGATTTTATGATGTTTCTTACCACACAGCAAAGGAATCATCCATGCCTCTCTAAATAGGATGGCCTTTTAAGATTTGGACAGGGCAAGTATCAGTACACAAATGTTTTATAATCATCACAAAGATGACTTGAACACTTGAGCCTGAGGAAGAGGTATACTGATGAAAAGGGTGAAGATAAGATTTAGACAAAAAGCTGTTCTTAACTAAGATCATAGCTTTTGATTGCTTGGTAGTTTCCTTATGACTAATTTTTGTTTCTGATGATACAAATCAAATTCTTATGAAAAGGGCGCATACTAATTCAGCTCAATTAAGTCACTTTGTGAACAATCAATGATAGGCATGGACATCAATTTATACTTTACGTAGATGGACCAGGCAGTGTTCAGTGCAGATAACAAAATCACTCTAGCTGTTTTAAAAAGCAAAGTATTTAAAAGAAATTAAATGCTAACAAAATGGGAGAACTGCTATCTCCATTGTCATGTCTTCAGGGACTCAGGAAACCAGTGAACCTCTCTCCCAACTATAAGCTCTAGTTCCACTACTCCTCTGCTGAGATCCACCCCAGAACAACCAGTGCCTCCCCTCTTGATGCCTATGAAGCTGGAGATGAAGCTTGGCACCCCTGAAATGCTGCTTCAGAAAAACCATGACTGGTGTCATACTCTTCTTCATGTATGCTTTGCAAATCATGCTCAGATACATACACTTGAAGGAAGACGTAAGTTAGCTGGAAAATATTATATTTAGTTCCTGGTCTTTAGCATGACATGTGAGTGGTTCTCAAACTTTATTGCAAATTAGAACTTCCTGGGGAACTTTCAGAATCCAAACATTGAGGTTATACCTCATCACAAGCATATCGAAATCACTGGGGATTCAGTATATTTGCTTTTTAAAAAACACTGCAGGTGAATCTCATGTGTAGCCAGTGCTAAACCAGAGATGCAAGGCATGGCTTCTCAAAATGTATTGTATTCATGAATGACCCTGGTATTTTGTAAAATTGCGGAATCTGCATTTTTCAGTTGGTACAAGTTAGGACCAAAGATTACGCACTTTTAAGAAGCTCTCAGGCAGTTGTGATGCTGATGCAGATTACACTTTGAGCTACAAAGATGGACAGCAGTTCTCAAACTGTAGTGTACTGGAGAGTTTGCTAAAACACAGATTGCTAAGGCCCACACCTAGAATTTCTGATCCAGTAGGTGTGGGGCCTAAGAATTTGAACAAATGCTTAGGTGTCTAACAAGTCCTCAGATGATGCTAAAGCGGCTGTTCTGTAAAACACAGCACCAGCTGATGCAAAACCTGTTACATGGGGGTTGGAATGGAGTTGAGTGAGCCAATTGCTATATCTGCAACAGGTGGCCACCATGTGGAGTTGCTAATGAATTCGTAGTGTGTATTCCATTTGGATCCAATAGACAGAGGGGGACTCTGAGGAGTAAGTGAAATGCAATTACTTATTCTAAATCCAATTACCTATATCTACCTATCTTCCTTTCATCCATGAAATTACTGGTGAGTTAGCTAAACAGACCTCATGGAAACATATAGCTGTATGGTAGAAGCAAGAAGAAAAAAAGAGGGAATATTTGTCTTCCATGTCCCAGTAAACAGATAGGACTATTTATCTACACATTTTACTCTTTGGAAAATGAAAGCAAAGTATATGAATGATAAACGAATGGTGGAGATAAATAATCTGTGGCTCACTTGGTTCCCATGGGAGGAGATTTCAAGTGACATCTAGCTCACTGCTAATGCATTAGACACACATCAGATGTTGGGTATTATGATTTCACTGCAATGCACTCAGAGCCTGGGGAGGAAGGAGTGAGTAGATTTCTGAATGCCTCACTAGCCAACAACTTTTAAAAAGGGTTTTATCATAAACTAGGAATATAAAATAGGTGTAAAGCAATAATAATCTTCAAATGATATGTTTCATTGTAAATTATCATATCAGATTGAGTTTTTTTGCAAATTATTTTATTTCTTCCATGACGATTTAGAGGGACTATCTTCAAGCCAGTAGAAATATTTCATAAATAATATCCAGCCATTTTACTATTTTTTTTTTTTTTTGAGACAGAGTCTCACTCTGTCCCAGGCTGGAGTGCAGTGGCATGATCTCGGCTCACTGCAACCTCTGCCTCCAGGGTTCAAACGATTCTCCTGCCCCAGTCTCCTGAGTAGGTGGGATTATAGGCACGTGTCACCATGTCTGGCTACTTTTTGTATTTTTAGTACAGACAGGGTTTGACCATGTTGGTCAGGCTGGTCTCCAACTCCTGACCTTGTGATCCACCTGCCTCAGCATCCCAAAGTGCTGGATTACAGGCGTGAGCCACCGCACCCAGCCTATTTGGCCATTTTCTAACCAGGTGAGTAATTCGTTGCACAATAAAATGCCTCACATCTTTCAGCAAGAAATATATTACATTTGAATAGTAAACACATTACATAATGAATTAGGACACAGTTAAAATTTGCTTTAAATATTTCTTTGGGGGAGAGGACACCACACCTCTACTCAATGAAGAGAAACATTTTTACAGTCCAGAGTTATTCTTTTTTAACTCCAATTATGCCATGAATTCACAGGGAAGAGTTTCCAGTGGCTCAGGCTCCTTCCCATTGGTTCTCACACAGTGTGCTTCTCTGGGTGGAGCAGGCTGGTCCTTCAGTGGAACCCAGGTGCCTTTCTCTTTGACTTCTTCCTGTTTCTGCTCATTTTCCTTCACACATTTCAAGAAGTTATCTCAGCTCTTAGAGTGCTTCATGTGTTCAACGTGCACATTAACTTTCTTGGCAATAATCTTGTTCTTAACTTGTTTATAATGATGCCAACAGCATGCTGGGGAACACTGACCCTTCCAGTTCTGCCATAACAACACTTGTGGGACCCTCCTTTTCAAACAGTACCCATTCCCTTGATGTCTGCAATATCACCTTTCTCATAGATTCACATATACATGCCCAAAGGAGCAACTCCATGTTTTCTAAAAGGCCTAGAGCATATACACAGCATGCCTTTCCTCTTTCCCTTTGGATTCGTCATTTTGGCAAATTACTGGAAGATGGTGGTTTCGGCTGAAAAGATCAGATAGAGTTTTACTCATAATCACGGTTTGGGATCATTACTTACCCTTTAGTAGGACATCTACTACCTCCCCATTTTCCCCTCTTTTATGTCACATCTAGAGACCCCCAAAATCGAGGTCCAGTCTCTCATCTATGGTCTGTATAAGCCAAGTGAACCGAGAATACTATCATGATCAGAGGCTCCATGGTCTCCATTTACTGAGGAATTGAGATAGGTAGGCATGTTGACTTGAAATGCAGGAGCCTTCAGTAATAGGAGGTAAAAGGACACCTTGTGGGAAGAACATTTGACCAGTAGCTTCTGATTCTTTTCTTCCATTTCAACTCAAAATGACTACAATGGTCTTCACCTAACTTGCCCTCAGTGATTCAAAGCATGTGCTCTCACACTAGCAGCAGTCTATTCAAACTCCTGAAAGGCATGGTGTACTCCTAGGCCTTGGAATGTAAAACCTATATGACAGTGAGCTGTTTTTACTCACAACCCTCCTGCCTTCTTAATACCAAATGACAGAGATCTTTTGGTTTTGATTTTGGTTATTTTTTTCCTCAGAGGAACCAGTTCTCTGATTCTCCAGGCACAGACTGAGTATTCAACAATTCTATGCCATTCTGACACTAGCTACCTAGAGTTGGTGCAGACACCACAGGTTACCAGCTCAGTCCCACATGACTGCCCTCCCCCATTTCAGATGCCAGCTGCAAGTTCTAGGTCTCCTGAACCCCTAACCACCCAGCTATAAATCAGGGGTTTCCATGACCCCCTTCTCAGGTTCAATAATTTACTAGAAAAGATCACAGAACTCAGGAACATACTTTACTTACATCTACCAGTTTAAGAAAAGGATACAATAGAGGAATAGTCAAGTGAAGGAGATGCATAGGACAAGGTATGGGGGTGAGGAGCTGTAAGTGGAGATTCCATGCTCTTTCTGGGTATGCAACCCTCTAGCACATCAATGTGTTCACCAACCTGGAAGCTCCTGAATCCCCATCACTTAAGACTTTTTATAGGGGCTTCATTACCTAGGCATGATTAATTAAATCATTAGCTATGGGTGATTAACTCAGTCTCCAGCTCCTCTCCCCTTCTGGGAGATTGCAGGTGGGTCTGAAAGTCCCAAACCTCTAATCATGTCTTGGTCTTTCTGGCAACCAGTCTTCATCCTGAAACTATCTAGGGGCCTATCAAGAGTCACTTCATTAGAACAAAAGACACCCTTATCACACTCACCACTCAGGGAATTCCAAGCATTTTAGGAGCTCTATATTAGAAACTAAGGACAAATACCAAATATCTTTCCATGACACCATAGACAGAGGCTACAACCTTTGAAGTTCTTGTGATCAAATTTTAGAGGAAGGTTGTGGACATAATGATATAATTAGCAATATAATGGTGCATTATCTTTGAGTATTATGGACCCAAAGTGTTATAGGCATTCATAAAAGAAAATATTCAATCATCAAGGGCTATAATAGCCTGGATCAACTCAACCTTCAGGGTGTGTGTGACGGCTGTTACACTTACTTAGGCACAAACACAAAGGAAGAAAACCCTGAAGCTCATGAAGCTCGCTTTTTCTAATCCGAGCGATGTTATGGGGTGGGGGGTGGGGAGGTGGGAGGAAGAGTAAAATCAGTAATGAAGTAAGATGCCTAGATTTCAACCTCCCCATCTCCATTCTGTGCTGGACACTTGATACAACAGGGAGGTAGAGAGAAAGGAAGCTTTAGAAACATTAGAAGAGTGACATTGAAAGACACTGAACTGCCTTTCTAGTCCCAGTGAAGAGTAACCTGCGGCCCTTCAGAGAAAGCTCAGCCTGTCCACACAAACTCCAACACAACCATAGTACAGCAGTGACAGCACTGGAGAAGACTGCAGAAAGAAAGACGGTGCAAGAATATTTCAGTTCACCACACCTTGCAAGGGGTGCAAAGGAGCCCAGGATGTGGTCTGTGGAGTCTGCAAGGAGATGCAGATGCTCTGAGAGAACCTGTCAAATAGCAAAGGGTCAGAAAGGAATGGAAGATGCTTCCGAAGATCTTTGAAAATTAAAAGCACCTGAAGGGATTGAAGAGCACTCCATAAAGCCAGGCAGTAATACCTCAGCAGGAATCGATCAAATGGGCAGACCGCTTTGGCCACCCCTGCTGTAAAGGCCAGTGACAATCAAAGGTCACAACAAATGTTTAGTCACATGAGATAATTTGAAGGGAGAATCCCTCCCTTCTTTATAAAACTGGTAAGTTCAGAGGAGAATATAGATGTGCTCTACGATCCTAAGAGAAAAGACATGGTTGGGTATATAGATACAGTTTAAGCAAAAATATAAAAGTAAAAATTGGAGTTATGCTAGTGAACAAAAACTCAAGGGCAGTGTAGTCTGAGCCAACCACATGGGAAGAAGGAGTGGAGCTGTCAAAGACAGAGAGGCTGCCATAGTCAACTTTCACCTCAGCATTTTGTTGTAGAAATTGAAACTCAAAGGCAGGATGATGGCAGTTTGTGATTTGTAAAGATGTTCAAAGAGATTTTTAGTGATACCCGAAATCTATTGCCAATTCACTATTCACACATCAGATGCTAGGAGTTGTGTTATCAACACCATGTGGCAAGAAAACTTCGTTAAAAAGAAAAAAAAAACCTTCTAAATGTTATCATTGTATTGTCAGTTAATGATCATTAAAGAGAGACAGCAGAACAGCTTTAGGGTAGTTGAATGCACACATAGCAGCCAAGGAAGGGGAGAGCTGTATGAAAGAGCAAGTGGTCAACCATGCTGAATGTCTTGAGAAGCTTACAGTCTAAGCTAAGGCCACTTAAGAGATTGAGGGAGAAGCAGCAGCACAAAAAACGGGTGGGTGGGAGGGGAGGGACAGAGGGAACAAAGACACTTTCACTAACTGGAGAAATTTTCCAGTTGAAAAGAAAGAGGGTGTATTTGAAAGGGTTCAGAGAAGGTTTTTAAAATCACCAGTCACTTAACATCAATTGTGTGGGTTTCTAAGTTAGGAAAACCGGGTTCATACGTACAGACAAAGAGAAATCAAGGACTTGGAAGAGGAATGATAAAGGATGTAAGAGAAAGGGAAATGTTAGAGGGAGCGAAGCACTGGAGGCAGCAAGTGGGTGTTCAAGAAGGTGGATAGTGAGGGGAGGGGAACTCCTGTTCCAAAAGAGCAGATGTGGAGGAGAGCAGAATGGAATTACAGACCGTGAACTGTGGACCAAGAGGCTGTCCTTGCTGATGGCACAGTTCCATAAGCTTGGCACTATTAATGGATTGGGCCAGACAGTTCTTCGTTGTGGGGCTGTCCTGTGCAAACAAGGTGTTTAGTAGCATCCTTGATCTTTACCTTCTTAATGCCAATAGCAAGCCTCCAGTTGTGACCACCAAAAAGTCTCCACACATTACCAAGTATCTGTCAGGGAAGGCAGATGCAAAATTACCCTTGGCTGGGAACCACTAAGTTAGAGATATGGATGGGAGGCACCCGAGTGAGGAAGCTGCTCCCATATCCCAGAGGGCCTCAAGCCTCTGAGGGTAAGTTCACACAGGTCAAAGGAAAATGTGTGTGTGCAGGACACTGGGATGAAAACTGAGGTGTGGGTTATTAAACATGGAAAAGGGCTTTAAACCCTCTAGGAAAAACTCCCCTGCTCTGCTGTGGCCTTGATGCAGCCAGGTCACGGTGCCTGGTTAGAGCCATTCACCACCTTCTCAGAAAGGTAGCTATGTGTCTTGCAAAATCCTTGACTCTGGTCCATACGCTGTGGTAGCTGAGATTTACAGTTGACACATCTCTGCTTTTGTAAAACGATGTAATCTATTTCTTATGTTCAAAAACTGTGTGGGA
Source organism: Colobus angolensis palliatus (assembly GCF_000951035.1). Taxonomy (NCBI): domain Eukaryota; kingdom Metazoa; phylum Chordata; class Mammalia; order Primates; family Cercopithecidae; genus Colobus; species Colobus angolensis. The sequence continues at coordinate 10,805,243 of NW_012118376.1, forward strand.
TGTTTATTGACAGCAAATTATTGCAGCTGCTGACATTTAAAAGTGCACATGAAGGAGCAAGAGGAAGGCACATACTGCCACAGAGTGGGTCCTTACAACCTCCTCAGAGCCCCAAGACCACCTGCCTGTTACATGCCCTGGATGGTAACTGTGGCCACCAGGTCAAGGCAGATTTCCCTGGGTGAGTATAGTTAGTCTCCATGTTCTTGGGGGAAATTCAGTGGGAGAGAGATGGGAAGACCTAAACTGCAAGATTGGAGAACACTTCCCTTCTGAATCAAACTGATGAGAATAGTAAGTTTACCATTTTCAGGTGTAAGTGTAGTGATACAAGTCACAATGTGGCAAGGAGCTCTATTCTATACCCTCTTCCCCAATCGCTCCTAATCTCCATCCTCAGCTGCCTCAAAATGATTAGTGGCAGGGACAATTGGAAATTCATTTCTTCACCTATTAGGCATGTCCAGTAGCTAAGCTACAAATTGTTCTCCCACCTCAGTAATACATAAGATAGGATTAGAAGCCTTCCCCAGGCCCCGGACAAAGCCATGCACGTTATGTTATTGTTTAGTTAGATACATGGTTACACATTGTTTATCAAGCCAGAGGCACAAGATGGCAGATACCAACTGAGAAAGCGGGAAGAAGAGCAAAAATTCCCCTCTCCTGGTGATTCTGATCAAGGGAAATTTTCTTGTCTACCTTTACAGAGGAAAATACCTCTAAGAAAATGAAATAGAGTTCCTAAGAAGAAATACCTCTCACCTTCCACTAAGCCCATCCTGCCACTCAGGAGAAGAATTTATTTTTTCAGAATCCTCATTGTATTATCACTCTCACAACTTGAAAATAATCTCTTCTGATGACACAAGGAAGGGTGCTATAGGGAAAATATCACTGGATTCATTCATTCATTCATTTGATGACCTATACTGACGGAGCATCCATCACTGTTTTCAGCTCTCAGAATGAACAATGAAGAAGAACTGGAATGTCCTGCCCTCCCAGATTGTGACAGGAGAGTGTGTTGCTAATCATTATTCTGCTATGAAAAGCTGTTGGCCTTTAGGCCTTTTTTTAATCCATAAAATGAAAAGTAAGAACTTCTAATCTTAAGGCCTATTCTATCTTTAACATTCACCATTTGGTGAGTCAGTCTACATTTTCATATTTATAATTTTATTTTTTCCAACTTTTATTTTAGTTTCGGGGGTACAAGTGCATGTTTGTTGCATGGGTAAATTATGTGTCACTGAGGGTTGAGGTATAAATGATCTTGTCACCCACCCAGGCAGTGAGCACAGTACCCAATAGATGGTTTTTCAGCTCTTAGCCCCTTCTCTCCCTTCCTGTTCTCATATTCCTCAGTGTCTGTTGTTCCTATCTTTATGTCTATGTCTTTACGTCTATGTATACCCAATGTTTAGCTCCCATTGATAAGTGAGAACATGTGCTATTTGTTTTTCTGTATCTTTCTTAGTTTGCTTAGGATAATGGTTTCCAGCTACATCCATGTTGCCACAGCAGTGGGTCAAAACATTGGGTTTATTCTAGGGATTGAATTGTGTCCCTTCCCCTGAAAATGTTTTAGGTTGGTACAAAAGTAATTGTGGTTTTTGGCCTTCCTTCCTCCTTCCCTTCCTCCCTCCCTCCCTCCCTCCCTTCCTTCCTTCCTTTCAGATAGAGTCTCGCTCTGTCGCCCAGGCTGGAGTGCAGTGGCGCAATCTCAACTCACTGCAAGCTCCGCCTCCCAGGTTCATGCCATTCTCTTGCCTCAGCCTCCTGAGTAGCTGGGACTACATGCGCCTGCCACCATGCCCAGCTAATTTTTTTGTGTGTTTTTAGTAGAGACGGGTTTCATCATGTTAGCCAGGATGGTCTCGATCTCGTGACCTTGTGATCTGCCAGCCTTAGCCTCCCAAAGTGCTGGGATTACAGGCGTGAGCCACTACGCCTGGCTACTCGGTTTTTGCCGTTACTTTCAATGGCAAAACTGTAATTATTTTTGCACCAATTATATATTCAAGTCCTAACTCCCTAATATCTGAGAATGTGATAGCATTGGGACATAGGGTCTTTAAGGACTGGTTACATAAAAATAAGGTCATTAGTCTGGGCCCTAATGCATTATGACAGGTGTCCTTAGAATAAGAGGAAATTTGGACACAGACAAAGACAGAAGACAGATGATGTGAAGACAGAAAAAAGATCATCATCTGCAAGTCAAGGTAAGTTTTCAGAAGGAACTAACCCTGCCAACACCTTGATCTTGAACTTTGAGCCTTTAAGAACATGTTTCTGGTGTTCAAGCCACATAGTCTGTGGTACTTGGTTTTTCTGGGTTTTGTTTGTTTGTCTTTTTGTTTAAATCACATAATAGTGATACATTTTATTTAAGAGCAAAGCCCTCAGAGGTTCCCTCCCTGAGTGAGAGCCAGAGTCCAATACCACAGGGAGAATAATTGGAGTCAAAGATCCTTGTTAAATGATTTAAACTAAGAAATGGTTATTTTCACATGGGTTTGTTTGTTTGTTTGTTTGTTTTCCTGAAAGACAATCAAGGGAATAAAGTGGAGGGAATCTAGCTATGACTGAAGACAGGTAGTTGGCCTCCAGGGAAACAGCTGGGAATTGGGCCTGAGAACCTCCTTCCTTTTTTCTTCCCATTCCCTCACTTAATCCACCAACCACATCATCCTGCTATGTTCTCTCATGTTCCACCACCCACACCATTCCCCTCACTCTAAGAGGACACCAGTGGTATTAGTTTTATTGTCATATAACAAATAAGCCTGTAGTACTTTTTTATGGCAGCCCTAGCAAACTAATACAGTGCATATCAACTCACTTGGAAGCACTTTTCAAACGATACCCAGGCCTAGTCCTACTGCCCCAAAGTGAATGGAAATCTCCTGGCATTAGGGCACAGGCCAAATAAAAAATTTCAAAGCAGGTTAGTGTTTCATCTGATGGTACCAAAGCCAGAGGTCCACTAAGTCTACAGAATTTGGTGAAACACTGATGAGCAACATCAGGCCTGTGGCTGTCCCTTCGTCTTTTTGGATGCATTATTTCCTTTCATGGAGTTATTTCCTGATCCTTCACATCATGTCATGTGCTGAGTAAAACACAGAGTTGAAGAGGCAGCCTTTCCTGAGGCAGTCCCTGTCACAAATCATTTGACCTCCTCATACCTCTCCCTGAAAAATAGTGCACTGCTTGCTCTATGGGGATGTTTTGAAATTTAATTACTAGATACTTGCTGAAGCTTCCCATAAAGTTTTTTGAAGAAGCAAATTCTCTGCCCACAAAGCCTTGTTTAATATGGAAGTATAGTCTGGAGACCCTACAGGCTCCAATGAGGCCTAGCTCCCTTTTTATGCAATTTAAGCCCACCTTCATCCACTTGGGGAATTACTAAAGGGGCAATAGGCTATAGTTAAGGACTCTGTGGGCATCCTTCCTCTTCCTCCTAATTCCTCTCTTCTGTCTTTACCTCAATTGTTTCTGTACATTCTTGTCAGAAAATCTGACTAGCATAATTTCACATTAATGACATCCTTGACACTTGTGTGTTATTGTTCTGATGGAATAATACTTTGTGGACTTAAACATTAGTGAACTAATTGGCTTTATTATTGTTTTGACTACTGTTATCTTCTTGGAGTAGAGCCCTGAGGGAATGTACAAGGAAGTTGACTGGCACAGTTGACAGGAAGTGGAGAAAGTTATCTAGAAGTCATAACTATCAAGAAGATTTGCATTACCTAGAAACCATGAAAAGGCCAGGCAGAGAGAGAGAGGTAGTAGGAAGTTGGAAGGGTGAGGCTTACTGGCAATTTATTCAAGCACCCTCCTTATCTTTGATGTTATTTGTGTTCACATTGATGTCCTAAAAGAGGGAATGTGAGCACCAGAGATGAAATTAAATCAGCTTTCCAACAGGTGTGCAGAAAATGGCTTACAAGTGTGGTGAAAAGCCTAAATACTAATTCCCTTCAGCCCTTGGGGAGGCCTACTGGCCCCAGGGATCTGGTTCCCAGGACCATCCCCTCCAGTAGGTGGGAGACTTTTCAGGGAGTTCAGATTCCCTCTAGTTTAAGGGATATGTAAAAAAAAAAAATCATCATTTCAATTCCATGATGGAAAAAATTTAGGAACTGTATTAAATGACCTTCCATGGCTTCTTTTATTTTTATTGCTTCCCCTGTTATCCCTGCAGGTTAATCTCTGCACAACATCCAGGTTGATCCTGCTAAACTCCCTGCCTTGGTTCAGTTCCTTCCAAAATTGCCCATTGTTCTTAGCATAAATTCCTTTTTTTTTCCTTTTTTTTTTTGAGATGGAGTCTCACTCTGTTGCCCAGACTGGAGTGCAGTGGCAGGATCTCAGTTCACTGCAACCTCTGCCTCCTGGGTTCAAGCGATTCTCCTGCCTCAGCCTCCTGAGTAGCTGGGACTACAGGCATGCGCCACCACGCTTGGCTAATTTTTGTATTTTTAATAGAGACGGGGTTTCACCATGTTGCCCAGGCTGGTCTTGAACTCCTGACCTCAAGTGATGCGCCCTCCTTGGCCTCCCAAAGTGCTGGGATTACAGGTGTGAGCCACTGTACCTGGCAGCACAAATTCTTTAACATGGCTAACAATGTCCTTCATCACTTGCCCCATGTACATTTTGGGCTGCATATCTCTACCATTTCCCACCTCATTCTCTACTCTGACCAAACTGAACTGTTTTCAGTTTCCCCCAAATGTCACACAGATTCTCAAATCTGGGTTTTTACACATGATGCTCCCTCTGGACCACCACTGCCCACCCTGAACACACACACAATACACACAACACATATACAACACACACAGCATACACACACACAACACAACACGCATCTGGGCAACTCTCACTTGTTCCATAAGGGAAGGGCTCATTCTGTTTTACTCACCATTGGTATTCAATGTATAGTACAATATTTTCCATATAGTAGTATTTTTTGTGTGAGTGGATGGATGAATGGATGAGTTTCTTTCACACCAAACAGTTAATAGGTTTGTCGCTTTTAGCTTTTTTGTTTTCCTTTCTGCTTTTCAAACAAATTCTGTGTCAGTACTTGAAACAAAATAACATTTTCCTCATTGAATGTCTTCAAAAGGGTCTCACCATCTCTGGCCATATTGTAGGCAGAAACTTGAACAAAATCAGGACCCTCTTAGCACAGAAGAAAGCTGGAAAATAAATATTGAGTAAGAAACTACTAATATGTTCTATAGTTTTCAAAAGAAAGAAAGAAGATACAGGGAGAAAGCAATACAGAAGGTCTACAACTCAACAAATATTGAGGTCCTATCATGCAATGAACCCAGTGCTAAGTACTGGGGATAAGGTGGTATACTAGACAAACAGTCTCTCTCTCTTCAGAGACCATAAACTCTAGTTGGAAGTCCACACACATAAACAGTAATTTCACATTGACTAGGACATTAATAAAAGGAGCATAGGTGCCATGTCATATATAGCAAGCTCATTTAACCTAATCCAGGGTCAGTGAACATTTTGTTGAGGAAGGACTTCTAAACTAAGACTTGAAAGATTGGCAAAGGTTATGTGAGCAAAGAGTGAAGAAAAAGAATGTTCTCAGCTGTATGCCAAAGGCCTAGCTTCTAGAATAAGAATGACAGTCTTTCAAAAAGCTGAAAGGAATCAGTGTGAAGGGAGTGTAGGCAGGGAGGGTGGGCTCTGAAGCAAATGTGGAGACATAGGCAAAGTCCTTGTCACTCAGAGTCTTATACATCGTGCTATAGATTTTGGGCTTTATCCCAAGGTCAAGTGAAAACAAATACTTTAAACTAGAGAGTGACATGATCAGATCTGTGTTTCATAAAATCACTTTGCACTCAGGGTGGAGAATGTTTGGGAAGGGCAAGTACCCATGTAGGATCCCATACAGCAAATCCCTATGGGACATCAGATGATGGTGCATGAGCTAAGGTGATGACAGTAAGAAAAGGAATGGTAGCCAGTTTGAAGGGAGATGGTCAGTAGAAGGTGCAGAGTTTGGTGATTTAACTAGCTAGGGGAGTGAAAGAAAATAAATAAATATGTGTGAAAAGAATGAATAACTGGGCAGGGCATGGTGGCTCACGCCTGTAATACCAACACTTTGGGAGGCCCAGGCAGGTGGATCACCTGAGGTCAGGAGTTCAAGATCAGCCTGGGCAACATGGTGAAACCCTGTCTCTACTAAAAATACAAAAATTAGTTGGGCATTGTGGCAGGCACCTGTAATTCCAGCTACTCGAGAGGCTGAGGCAGGAGAATCGCTTGAACCCAAGAGGCAGAGGTTGCAGTGAGCCAAGATCACACCATTGCACTCCAGCCTGGGCAATAAGAGCGAAACTCTGTCTCAAAAAAAAAAAAAAAAAGAATGAGACTGGCTTTCATATTTAATATTCAGTCATCTTCATTCTAAAGTAAAAGCATCACACTAAATGTAGACCCATTCTCTGTCTCTAGCACTGACTAGGCCTGTCTGGGGAAGACGAACAAAGTATGTTCTTCCCAAACCTTTCCCTTCGGTGTAGGATTTAGGAGAAGATCTGGGAGAGGCAATTTTCCTGAAGGAAGTGCTATGGTAAAGCTGCAGGCATCTCCTGGGTTGACTGCTGCTGCCTCTCCTGCCAGCACTAACCGTTCGTTCAACAATGCCTTTGTGTGGCAGACATCCAAGTGCTGCCTGTCTCCCACGCCAAACACATGTCTGTCTTGGAGGAAACAGCTGGGGTCTCCTCAATGCATGGTTTCTGATGAGAAAATTCAGCTGTGACTTAACATTTCTTGCCGACACCCACCCCTTCAGCTCCCACCTTGGCGGTCCTCCACCCATCAAAGAGCCATTCCTGCCATTTGGGTTGCTCTCTTTGGGGGGACACCAGCAAACCCAGCTATCTTAGGTTGGGTCCATTCAATCTGAAAAACATCCACATGTTATTTCCATGCTAAGTGGTAGGAGCACAAGCCTCTTGGTCTTTACGTCTTCCCTAGGCCCCCAGTCACTCTCCAGTTCTCTTTCTCCACATTCAGTGACCTAGGGATGGATAAGCAGTTCTATTAGCTATGCAGTTGCCTAACAGGGTAATGAAGTGGCAAACCCATCTATGTGACTGGTGATTCTCTTGAGACCTTCCTGCACTGGCTTCAGGGAAGCCACAGCCCCCAGCTTACTGCCACCATGTGAAGACAGAGTAGAGCTTCTCTCCAAGAGCACTATGCTTCCCAAAACTGGCCATCTTCTCTCCACCCAGTCCTCTTGCAGTATGATTGGGCTGGGAACAGGAAAGATGACTGGATTCATGGAACAGATTCTGGGGTATTCTTGATTAACCTTTTAGGGTGGGGAGATAGCTCTAAATGCTGTAAACTCTCTGGACTTTCAAAGTTAAGTTCTTGGTGATTTTGGTTTCCACTTCGACTTTAGCAACAATCCTGAGAGCATAAGAAAACGCCTTTCCACTGCTGATTATAATTTGAACAATGATACCTTTTACTTTCTCCATAATACTGCAAAGCTAAAAGGTTTCTTGATGGTAGAGGGGAAAGTGGTAGGGTTGAGGGTTGGAGTATAAAAGCTGTACTGCAATGACATGAAATAAGAAGATTATGTTTCTTAAGTCCCAGTTCAACTCAGGTTTGTGCTCCAAACCTACTCTACTGTTCGCCACAGAAACCTGAACTTGATATACCAAGAAGTTGGCATCCAGGAAGATTGTAGAAGGAGCAAAGAAGAGGGGGCAGATGTGAGCAGTCCAATGATAACTAAAGGCAAAGCTCACTGAAATGAGCTTGGGGAAGTGACATATATTTGATTTCTTCGGAGAAAGACTAAACGGAGCCTGAATTATAAGCTTTTGTAACCAAGCATATTAGTAAAATCAAGTAAAGTAGCCATTTAAAACTTCTAATGAGAACCACTTAAAATTCTTCAAATTTGAGAAATTGTCATTTTTTATTGTCTTTATTATTTTCCTCCTAATTAGAGACATCTTGAACAATGTTTAATAGCTGTTTTCTGATAGAATATTTCTCACAAAAAGCCTCTACCATGAAAACCAGTGAATAATCTGTAAGTGCTCTCAAATGATAAAAAGGGATGAAAATGGAAAAGTAATTGCATGTCTTGCACCTGCCTCCTGAAATTCATTAGCAGCTTATGGTGCCCTGAAATCCTTTTTGAGGATGTTAAAAACAATCACACAATTGTTCTGCTTCATCTTGTGTTTTATTATTCTAGCACTTAAGTAGCACAGACATGGAGAAGGTTTTAGATACGTAACCTGTTTTTAGACATAGAATACATCTCTGCCTGCCATTAATTCTGAATTCTCACCACTTCTCAAAGGCACCTGTTTTTGCTTCAAGGGGCCACACCAACTTGAAACTAGCAGATTAAGTAATGTGTGAAGGAAAGAGAATTCTGAAACTGGATTGTACTTTTAAAGTAACTTCACCAGCAGAAATCTTCAATCAGTACCTCCTTCAGTGCTGTAATTTGTTTAAAAGAAACACTTCATTTCCTTACACAGAAATGCCAAATACAAATTGAGAGGCTTAGGTTAATCTTTCCATTTTCTGCATCTCGCTCTAAGGGTGTTCCTCAAATATTGCATGTATTGACACCATCCCTGACTCAGTGGCTCCTCTTGCTTGGAAATATTGGATAGTGCTTCAGCAATATGCTTCATCTGGTTTATGCTACGAAGCCATCCTGTGAGGTCTTCATAGCAGCATCTTCACAGAAGAGGAATCTCGCTGCTTCTATTTACTTCTCCTGTGAACTTATTAGTGCCATTTATGAATGAGAATTGCTAAAAAAGTAATGATAATAATTGCTACCACTTACTGAGCATGTACCATGAGGTGCTATGCTACATTATCTTTTTTTTTTCTTTTTTTTTTTTTTTATTATTGTACTTTAAGTTCTAGGGTACATGTGCATAACGTGCAGGTTTGTTACATATGTATACTTGTGCCATGTTGGTGTGCTGCACCCATCAACTCGTCAGCACCCATCAATTCATCATTTATATCAGGTATAACTCCCCAGTGCAATCCCTCCCTTTTTTTTTTTTTTTTACAACAACCTGAGAAAAAGTCTATTTCTGGCCTATCTATGGTGGGGAACTGAGGCTCCGAGAAATTGTGATTGCCCAAAGACCAACTATTTATTTTCCTGAGAACCTTTATCTCAACAAAAATGGTAAGAAGGTCAGAACTTGGGACCTGCCAAGAGTTCTAGGAACATAAATACCTGAGGAGAGAGACTCGATTATTCATTTCAAGAGTTCAAGTAAATCTGGGCAATCCGTTATAGCAGAGTTAGTTTAAATCCTGACGTCTCAGGTGCTGAGAGGAACAAAGGACAAATAGATAATGACATCCTCTTGCCCCCAAGATAATCTTGCCAGGCAAGACTATCCTAGGATAAAGAGAGTCAGATATGACAGATAAAGACTACTTATAAAGTGCAAAACTCTATGGTAGACAAAATGTGTTAAAGAAAGCCATAGAAATGATTGCAATTTCAGGAAGAGGAAGTGAGGTGGGCCGTAAAACTCACTGTGATTTCCATGGAGAAGAAAGCAAAAGGCTTTTCAGATCAAATTTCAACCAGTTGCTGCTTAATTGAATCCTAGCCTTCTGTATTTCTGCCCAATGGCAGTAGGGCTCCAAAGAGCATCCCTTGACTTGCCCTTACTTATACAGTGTAAGCTTAAGGAGCTAACCCAGGCTGCTCTCTGCAGCTCCTCCAAGTCCAGTGGTCAGCTGGGATGGTGGCCTCCCTTGTCTGCTGCTAATTCAAACTCAGCTCTCATTAATTGACTAGATATTTGGTGTTATGGTGCTATCAGTTCTACCTGGGATGAGTTTTGTTTGCCATTTATAGTCATAACAAAACAAGCAGATATCAGGCTATTTAACTATTGCCCACCCTGTACAACCCAGGACTGATCATCTTTACATTCAGAAAAATGTTTTCCTGGAAACCACACATTTCTCACCACCAACCACATTCCTTTGAGACAGCTGCTTTTGTATAATAGTTTCAAACACTTGGGGAGAGCATATTTATTAACTCTTACAGCATATTCCAAATTTAAAATTGTATGAGACCTTTGCTTTTTTTGCCCTAAATATATATAGTTTCAGAATTACAATATCATTTAATGTTCAGCATAGTTTCTGGTATGTAGTAGGTGCCCAATCACTATTAATCACTTTTCGCCTTTTTTTTCCCTCCTGCAATTTACAGATGAAGAAACTGAAGCTCATGAAGATTAAAAATCTTGCCAAAGTCACAGTCAAAAACTACTGGCTCTAAGAGATGAACCTGGGACTGTGAGAAGCCTAAGCTCCTACTCTTTTTATGGAACATAAAAATGTAACCAAAAATTTAGTTTCCCTCTCATGCAGGGATATATGATTCATATAGTCTCTCCATCATTCTCATTCTCTCTCATAGTATCTTTATCTTCCTCTTTGTTTTAGATAGGGTTGTTGAGTTATAATTTACATATAGTAAAATTGAGTCCTATTATGTATGTGAGTTTTTCAAATCCATACATTTGTATAGGTACAATCTTAATCAAAATATAAAACTTGTCATTATCCCAGAGCCTCTGCCTTCCCCTTTTCTGTGGATCTCCTTCCCCAACCCTCAGCCTATGCGATTTGGTTTCTGTTCTTATGATTGCCTTTTCCATAATGTCATATAAATGTTATCATACTATACACAGCCTTTAAAAATTGAGATATTACTCACATACCATTAAACTCACCCTTTTAAAGTACACAGTTCAGTGGTGTTTAGCCCATTCCCAAGGTTTTGCAACCATCACAACTAGCTAATTCCAGAATATTTTCAATCCCAGAAGAAGACCCATGCCCATCAACAGTCATTCTCCACTCTCTTCTACCCCATCCCCTAGAAAACACTATCATTCTATCATTATGGATTTGCCTATTCTAGATGTTTCATATAAGTGTAATCACACAATATGTGGCCTTTTGTGTCTTGCTTTTTTCACTTAGCATAATGTTATCAAGTTTCATCCATGTTGTAGCATGTATCAGTACTTCATTCCTTTTTATGGCTATATAATATTCCATCATATGGCTATGCCATAGTTTGTTTACCTATTCATCAGTTGATGAACATTTAGCTTGTTTCTACTTTTTGGCTTAAATAATGCCTCTATGAACTCTCTTGTACAAGTATTTGGGTGGGCATACATTTTACATTCTTTTGATCCTTTCCTTCCCACTATGCTTATTGCCTGGGTGAAAAAATAATCTGTACACCAAAGCCCCATAACATGAAATTTGCCCATATAACAAACCAGCACATATACCTCTGAACCTAAAGTAAAATTTAAAAAAATTCTTTTTTGAGTATACACCTAGAAGTGGAATTGCTGGTTCATATGCTAACTCTATGTTTAACTTCTTGAGTAACCGTCAAACTTATCAAAGTGCTTTACCATTTTACATTTCTACCAGGAATTCATGAGAGTTCTGATTTCTCCATATCCTCTCCAACAGTTGTTGCTGCTCATCTTTTTTATTATAGTCATCCTAATAAGTATAAAAAGATTTTGTGGATTTTATTTGCATTTTTTCTAATGATTAATGATGTTGAGCATCTTTTTATGTCATTATTAGCCATTTTAAATGTCCTTTGGATATCCATTCAGATATTTTGTTCATTTTGTAAATGGGTTTTTCTTCATAGCCTTTTGTCTGACTTCTTTCACATACTTGAGTATAATGCTTTGAAAATTCCTTCATGTTGTTGTGTTCCTGTTTGTTATTGAGTAATAGTCCATTGTATGAATATACTATAATTCTTTTTATCCACTTACCACTTGATGGGCATTTGGGTTTCTTCCTGTTTGGGGCAATTATGAATCCAGCTACTTTAAATATTCTTGTACAATCTTTTATTTGTATACATGTTTTAATTTCTTTTAGGTAAATACCTAGGAGTAAAATATTGCATAATATGGTAAGTACATGATGATCTTTACAAGAAACAAACTGATTTTTAAACTAGCTGTACCATTTTGTATTCCCACCAATAATTTATGAACGTATGAGATATTTCTAAAGCTTCTTGCCAGCACTCAGTATTTTTAGTCTTTTAAATTTTAGCCATTCCGTTGTTAGTGATATTTCATTATGGTTTTAATTTGCATATCACTAATGTATAGTGATATTAATCTTTCTACTTAAATTTCTTTTTTATAGGGGAAGATTTTGTCTTTTTAAAATAAAAGGCTTTTTTTTAAGAGCAATTTTATGTTTACAGAAAAACTGAGTATAAAGTGATTTTCTGTATCACCTTACCACCGGCATCATCCTAGTTTCCTCTTTATGAACATCTTGCATTAGTGTGGTATATTTGTTATGACTGATGAACCAATATTGATACATATTATTAACCATAGTCCAAGTTTACTTTAGGGTTCACTCTTTGTGTTGTCCATTCTATAGGTATTTATACATGTATAATGATATATACAACATTAAAGTATTATACAGAACAGTTTTCCTATCCTAAAAATCCTCTATGCTTCATCTATTCATCCTTCTTCCTTCTGAACATCTAGCAATCATAGATTTCTTTTTTTCACTGTCTCCATAGTTTTGCTTTATCCAAAATGCCAAATAGTTGGAATTATACAATTTGTAGCCTTTACATATTGGCTTCTTTCACTTAGCAATGCACCTTTTAGGTTCCTCCATGTGTTTTCACAGCTTGATAGCTCATATTTTTTTATTTTTTATTTTTTCCATATTGCTGAGTAGTATTTCATTGCATAGACGAACCACAGTTTGTTTATTCATTCAGCTATTGAAGAACTTCTTGGTTGCTTCCAAGTTTTATCAATCACGAATAAAGCTGTTTTAAACATTTCTGTGTGGGTTTTGTGGAGATGTAATTCCTCAATTCATTTGAGTAAATAACAGGAGCATAAATACTGGATCATAAGGTAAGAGCGCATTCGTTTTGTGAGAAAATGCCAAAATGTCTTCCAAAATGGCTGTCCCATTATGCACTACCATCAGCAATGAATGAGAGTTTCTGTTGCTCGACATCCTCGCCAGCCATGGTTGTTGTCAATGTTTTAGATTTAATAACACTAATAGGTTCGTAGTGGTTTCTCATTGTTTTAATTCCCAAGTCTCTAATGATATATGATGCTGAGCGTTTTTTCATATACTTATTTGCCATCTTTTTATCTTCTTTGGTGTCTGTTAAGTCTTTGGTCCATTTTTTAATCAGATTGTTTTCTTATGATTGAGTTCAAGAGTTCTTTGTATAATTTGAAAACAAGCCTTTTATCAGATCTGTATTTTGCAAAGGTTTTCTCCCATTTTGTAACTTGACTTTTCATTATTTCATCAACACTGTCTTTTGCAGTTTCTGTGTTTTTTCACAGAGCAGAAGGTATGAATTTTGATGAAGTCCAACTTATCAAATTTTTTTTTTCTGGATTGTGCTTTTGGTCTTGTTACTTAAAAGCCATCATCAAACCCAGTGAACCTGGGTTTTCTACTGTTATTTCTAAGAGTTTTATAGTTTTGCTTGTTACAGTTAGGCCTATAATCCCTTTTGAGTTAATATTTGTGAAATATGTAAGTTTTCTGTCTAGATTAATTTTTTATGTGGATGTACAGTTGTTGTTTTGTATTATTTATCCCTTGAATTGCCTTTGCTCTTTTTCAAGGATCACTTGACTTTGTGTGAGTTCATTTCTGGGTCTCTGTTCTGTTTCATTGATATATTGTCTATGGTTCTGCCAATACCACACTATCTTGATAACTGTAGTTTTATAGTAAGTTTTTTTCTTAATCTTTTTTTAAAATATAAGTTCTAGGGTACATGTGTGCAACATGCAGGTTTTGTTACATATGTATACATGTGTCATGTTCGTTTGCTGCACCCATTAATTTGTCATTTACATTAGGTATTTCTCTTCATGCCATCCCTCCCCCATCCCCACGACAGGCCCCAGTGTGCGATGTTCCCTGCCCTGTGTCCAAGTGTTCTCACTGTTCAATTCCCACCTATGAGTGAGAAAATGCGCTGTTTGGTTTTCTGTCCTTGCGATAGTTTGCTAAGAATGATGGTTTCCAGCTTCATCCATGTCCCTACAAAGGACATGAACTCATCCTTTTTTATGGCTGCATAGTATTCCATGGTGCATATGTGCCACATTTTCTTAATCCAATCTATCATTTATGGACATTTTGGTTGGTTCTAAGTCTTTGCTATTGTGAATAGTGCCACAATAAACATACATGTGCATGTGTCTTTATAGTAGCATGATTTATAATCCTTTGGGTACATACCCAGTAATGGGATCACTGGGTAAAATGGTATTTCTAGTTCTAGATTGTTGAGGAATTGTCACACCATCTTCCACAATGGTTGAACTAGTTTACACTCCTACCAACAGTGTAAAAGTGTTCCTATTTCTCCACACCCTCTCCAGCACCTGTTGTTTCCTGACTTTTTAATGATCGCCATTCTAACTGGTATGAGATGGTATCTCGTTGTGGTTTTGATTTGCATCATCCAGTGATGACGAGCATTTTCTCATGTGTCTGTTGGCTGCATAAATGTCTTCTTTTGAAAAGTGTCTGTTCATATCCTTTGCCCACTTTTTGATGGGGCTGATTTTTTTCTTGTAAATTTGTTTAAGTTCTTTGTAGATTCTGGATATTAGCCCTTTGTCAGATGGGTAGATTGCAAAAATTTTCTCCCATTCTGTAGCTTGCTTGTTCACTCTGATGGCAGTTTATTTTGCTGTGCAGAAGCTCTTTAGTTTAATTAGATCCCATTTGTCTATTTTTGCTTTCGTTGCCATTGCTTTTGGTGTTTTAGTCATGAAGCCCTTGCCCATGCCTATGTCCTGAATGGTATTGCTTAGGTCTTCTAGGGTTTTTATGGTTTTAGGTCTAACATTTATGTCTTTAATCCATCTTGAATTAATTTTTGTATACAGTGTAAGGAAGGGATCCAGTTTCAGTTTTCTACATATGGCTAGCCAGTTTTCCCAGCACCATATATTAAATAGGCAATCCTTTCCCCATTTCTTATTTTTGTCAGGTTTGTCAAAGATCAGATGGTTGTAGATGTGTGGCATTATTTCTGAGGCCTCTGTTCTGTTCCTTTGGTCTAGATCTCTGTTTTGGTACCACTACCACATTGTTTTGGTTACTGTAGCCTTGTAGTATAGTTTGGAGTCAGGTAGCATGATGACTTCAGCTTTGTTCTTTCAGCTTAGGATTGTCTTGGCAATGCAGGCTCTTTTTTGTTTCCATACGAAATTTAAAGTAGATTTTTCCAATTTTGGTAGTTTGATGGGTATGGCATTGAATCTATAAATTGCCTTGGGCAGTATGGTCATTTTCATGATATTGATTCTTCCTATCTATGAGCATGGAATATTCTTCCATTTGTTTGTGTCCTCTTTTATTTCATTGAGCAGTGGTTTGCAGTTCTCCTTGAAGACGTCCTTCACATTCCTTGTAAGTTGGAATCCTAGGTATTTTATTCACTTTGTAGCAATTGTGAATGGGAGCTCACTCATTATTTGGCTCTCTGTTTGTCTATTCTTGGTGTATAAGAATGCTTGTGATTTTCGCACATTGATTTTGTATCCTGAGACTTTGCTGAAGTTGCTTATCAGCTTAAGGAGATTTTAGGTTGAGATGATGGGGTTTTCTAAATATACAATCATGTATCTGCAAACAGGGACAATTTGACTTCCTCTTTTCCTAATTGAATACTCTTTATTTCTTTCTCTTGCCTGATTGCCCTGGCCAGAACTTCCAACACTATGTTGAATAGGAGTGGTGAGAGAGGGCATCCCTGTCTTCTGCCAGTTTTCAAAGGGAATGCCTCCAGTTTTTGCCCATTCAGTATGATATTGGCTATAGGTTTGTCATAAATAGCTCTTATTATTTTGAGGTACATTGCATCAATAACTGGTTTATGGAAAGTTTTTAGCATGAAGACTATTGAATTTTGTTAAAGGCCTTTCCTGCATCTATTGAGATAATCATGTGGTTTTTGTCTTTGGTTCTGTTTATGTGATGGATTACATTTATTGATTTGCGTATGTTAAACAGGCCTTGCATCCCAGGGGTGAAGCCCACTTGATCAGGTGGATAAGCTTTTTGATGTGCTGCTGAATTTGGTTTGCCAGTATTTTATTCAGGATTTTCACATCAATGTTCATCCGGGATATTGGTCTAAAATTCTATTTTTTTGTTGTGTCTCTGCCAAGTTTTTGTATCAGGACGATGCTGGCCTTGTAAAATGAGTTGGGGAGGATTCCCTCTTTTTCTTTTGATTGGGATAGTTTCAGAAGGAATGGTACCATCTCCTCTTTGTATCTCTGGTAGAATTCAGCTGTGAGTCTGTCTGGTCCTGTACTTTTTTTGGTTTGTAGGCTATTAATTATTGCCTCAATTTCAGAGCCTGTTATTGGTCTATTCAGGAATTCAACATCTTCCTGGTTTAGTCTTGGGAGGGTGTATGTGTCCAGGAATTTATCTTTTCTAGTTTATTTGTGTAGAGGTGTTTATAGTATTCTCTGATGGTAGTTTGTATTTCTGTGGGATTGGTTGTGATATCCCCTTTATCATTTTTCATTGCATCTATTTCATTCTTCTCTCTTTCCTTCTTTATTTGTCTTGCTAGCAGTCTATCTATTTTGTTGATCTTTTCAAAAAACCAGCTCCTGGATTCATTGATTTTTTGAAGGTTTTTTTTTGTGTCTCTATCTCCTTCAGTTCTGCTCTAATCTTAGTTATTTCTTGACTTCTGCTAGCTTTTGAATGTATTTGCTCTTGCTTCTCTAGTTCTTTTAATTGTGATGTTAGGGTGTAAATTTTAGATCTTTCCTGCTTTCTCTTGTGGGCATTTAGTGCCATAAATTTCCCTCTAACACTGCTTTAAATGTGTCCCAGAGATTCTGGTACATTGTGTCTTTGTTCTCATTGGTTTAAAGAACAACTTTATTTCTGCCTTCATTTCGTTATTTACCCAGTAGTCATTCAGGAGCAGGTTGTTCAGTTTCCATGTAGTTGTGCAATTCTGAGTGAGTTTCTTAATCCCGAGTTCTAATTTGATTGTACTGTGGTCTGAGACATAGTTTGTTGTGATTTCTGTTCTTTTACATTTGCTGAGGAGTGCTTTACTTCCAACTATGTGGTAAATTTTGGAATAAGTGCAATGTGGTGCTGAGAAGAATGCATATTCTGTTGATTTGGGGTGGAGAGTTCTGTAGATGTCTATTAAGTCTGCTTGGTGAAGGTTTGAGTTCAAGTCCTGCATATCCTTGTTAAAATTATGTCTCGTTGATCTGTCTAATATTGAGAGTGGCATGTTAAAGTCTCCCATTATTATTGTGTAGGAGTCTAAGTCTCTTTTTAGGTCTCTCAGGACTTGCTTTATGAATCTGGGTGCTCCTGTATTGGGTGCATGTATATTTAGGATAGTTAGTCTTCTTATTGAATTGATCCCTTTACCATTACGTAATGGCCTTCTTTGTCTCTTTTGATCTTTGTTGGTTTAAAGTCTGTTGTATCAGAGACTAGGATTGCAACCCCTGCTTTTTTTTTTTTTTTTTTTGCTTTCCATTTGCTTGGTAGGTCTTCCTCCATCCCTTTATTTTGAGCCTATGTGTGTCTCTACACATGAGATGGGTCTTCTGAATACAGCACACTGATGGGTCTTGACTCTTTATCCAATTTGCCAATCTGTGTCTTTTAAATGGGGCACTTAGCCCATTTACATTTCAGGCTAATATTGTTGTTTGTGAATTTGATCCTGTCATTATGATGTTAGCTGGTTATTTTGCCCATTAGTTGATGCAGTTTCTTCCTAGCATTGATGGTCTTTACAATTTGGCATGTTTTTGCAGTGACTGGTACCAGTTGTTCCTTTCCATGTTTAGTACTTCCTTCAGGAGCTCTTATAAGGCAGGCCTGGTGGTGACAAAATCTCTCAGCCTTTGCTTGTCTGTAAAGGATTTTATTTCTTCTTCACTTATGAAGCTTAGTTTGGCTGGATATGAAATTCTGGGTTGAAAATTCTTTTCTTTAAGAATGTTGAATATTGGCCCCCACTCTCTTCTGGCTTGTAGGGTTTCTGCAGAGAGATCCGCTGTTAGTCTGATCTTTCTTTCTGGCTGCACTTAACATTTTTTCCTTCGTTTCAACCTTGGTAAATCTGATGATTATGTGTCGTGGGGTTGCTCTTCTCAAGGAGTATCTTAGGAGTGGTCTCTGTATTTCCTGAATTTGAATGTTGGTCTATCTTCCTAGGTTGGGGAAGTTCTCCTGGATAATATCCTGCGGAGTGTTTTCCAGCTTGTTTCCATTCTCCCAATCACTTTCAGGTACACCAATCAAACGTAGATTTGGTCTTTTCACATAGTCCCATATTTCTTGGAGGCTTTGCTCATTTCTTTTTACTCTTTTCTCTCTAAACTTCTCTTCTAACTTAATTTCATTCATTTGATCTTCAATCACTGATACCCTTTCTCCCACTTGATTGAATCCACTACTGAAGCTTGTGCATGTGTCATGTAGTGCTTGTGCTATGGTTTTCAACTCCATCAGGTCTTTTAAGGTCTTCTCTACACTGTTTATTCTAGTTAGACATTCGTCTAATCTTTTTTCAAGGTTTCTAGCTTCCTTACAATGGGTTTGAACATCCTCCTTTAGCTCAGAGAAGTCTGTTATTATCGACCTTCTGAAGCCCACTTCTGTCAATTCATCAAAGTCATTCTCTGCCCAGCTTTGTTCCGTTGCTGGTGAGGAGCTGTGATCCTTTGGAGGAGAAGAGGTGCTCTGGTTTTTAGAATTTTCAGCTTTTCTGTTCTGGTTTCTCACCATCTTTGTGGTTTTATCTACCTTTGGTCTTTGATGATGGTGACCTACAGATGGGGTTTTGGTGTGGATGTCCTTTTTGTTAATGTTGATGCTATTCCTTTCTGTTTGTTAGTTTTCCTTCTAACAGTCAGGTCCCTCACCTGCAGGTCTGTTGGAGTTTGCGGGAGGCCCACTGCAGACCCTGTTTGCCTGGGTATCACCAGCGGAGGCTCAGTTGGAAATGCAGAAATCACCCGTCTCCTGCGTTGATCACACTGGGAGCTGCAGACTGGAGCTGTTCCTATTTGGCCATCTTGGAATGGGAGCCACTTTATAGGAAGTTTTGAAGTCAGGTAACATCAGTCTTCAGATTTTGTACTCTTTCAATAATCAGTTGTATATTCTGGGTCTTTTGCATTTTCATATAAACTTTATTTATTTTTTTCTTTTGAGATAGAGTCTCATTGTTGCCTAGGCTACAGTACAGTGATCAGATCTTAATTCACTACAACCTCAGCCTTCCGGGCTCAAGTGATCCTCCTATCTCGGTCTCCCAAGTAGCTGGGACTACAGGCTTGTGCCACCATGCCCAGCTAAATTTTGTATTTCTTGTAAAGACAGGGTCTCACTATGTTGTTCATACTGATCTTGAACTCCCGGGCTCAAGAGATCTGCCCACCTTGGCTTCCCAAAGTGCTGGGATTACAGGTGTGAGCCACCATGGCTGGCTGATTTTTCATATAAACTTTAGAATCAATTTGATGCTATCCACAAACTAACATGCTGAGATGCTGATTGATATCTTGTCAGATTAAGTTCAATTTGGAGAAAAACTGATATTTTGATAATATTGAGTTTTCATATCCATGAACATGGAATATCTCTCCATTTATTTAAATCTTTGATTTCTTTCATCAGAGTTTTGTAGTTTTCTCATATATAGTTTGTTAGATTAACACTTAAGTATTTAATATTTTCGTTGCTAATGTAAATGAAATTGGTTTTATTTCCAATTCTCATTGTTAATTGCTGGTATATAAAAAAGCAATTGAGTTTTGCATATTAACCTTGTATCCTGCCACATTGTTATAATCATTTATTAATTTGAGGAGTTTTTTCTTTACTGATTATTTGGGATTTCTACATAGACAATTATGTCATGTGCAAACTAAGGTAACTTTATTTCTTCCTTACCAACCTGTATCGTTTTTATTCCTTTTGATGTCTTTTTTACTTAGCTATCACTTCCAATGTAGTGTTGAATAGGAGTGGGAAGAGTAGATTCCTTGCTGTGTACCTGATCTTAGCAAAAAAGCATCTAACGTTTATGTATTGTATAAGATTTTTAAAGGTATTTATCAGGTTAAAAAAGGTTCCCTCCTGGGCCGAATGTGGTGGCTCATGCCTGTAATCCCAACACTTTGGGAGGCTGAGGAGGTGGATCATCTGAGGTCGGGAGTGCGAGACCAGCCTTACCAACATGGAGAAACTCTGTCTCTACTGAAAATACAAAATTAGCTGAGCGTGGTGGTGCATGCCTGTAATCCCAGCTACTGGGGGTGCTGAGGCAGGAGGGTCACTTGAACCCAGGGGCGGAGGTTGCAGTAAGCCAAGATCACTTCATTGCACTCCGGCCTGGGCAAGAAAGGCAAAACTCTGTCTCAAAAAAAAAAAAAAAAAAAAAAAAAAAAAGGTTTCCTCTCTTTCTAGTTTTTTGTTCTTTTTCTTGGTTGACATGGATGCGTATTGAATTTTGTCAAATTTTTTTCTGCATTATGATCATAGAATTTTTTCCTTTAGCCTGTTGATGTGATGAATTACATTGTTTCTTGAA
>NW_012118376.1:10826071-10837325 GCF_000951035.1 Colobus angolensis palliatus
ACTGGGGGTGCTGAGGCAGGAGGGTCACTTGAACCCAGGGGCGGAGGTTGCAGTAAGCCAAGATCACTTCATTGCACTCCGGCCTGGGCAAGAAAAAAAAAAAAAAAAAAAAAAAAAAAAAAAAAAAAAAAAAAAAGGTTTCCTCTCTTTCTAGTTTTTTGTTCTTTTTGTTGGTTATCATAAATGCGTATTGAATTTTGTCAAATTTTTTTCTGCATTATGATCATAGAATTTTTTCCTTTAGCCTGTTGATGTGATGAATTACATTGTTTCTTGAATGTTGAACCAGGCTTGCACACCTGAAATAAACCCCACTTGCTCATTGTGTATAATTATTTTATTCATTGTTGAATCTGATTTACTAATATATTGTTGAGGATGTTTTTGTCTAATAAGATACATGCCATGTAGTTTACCTTTTTTAAATGTCTTTATCTGATTTTAGTATCAGGGTAATATTAGAATGAATTAGGAAAAAGTTATTCTACTTCTATAGTTTGGGAGAAATTGTAGAGTATTCATATATTTTCTTCCTTAAATATTTGGTATAATTTACTACTGAACCCATCTGAGCTGGGTGCCTTCTAAGTTGAAGAGTTATTACTTATTGATTCAGTTTCTTTAATAGATATAATCCTATTCACATTATTTCTTACTGTGTCAGTTTTTGTAGATTGTGCTTAAAGGAATTGACCCATTTCATCTAGATTATTAAATTTGTGGGAATAGCGTTGAGTTAATCATAATATTATTATATTTCATTGTCTGTGGAATCAATAGTGATGACCCTTCTTTCATTTCTTATATTAGTAATTTATGTCTTTTCTTCCTTTTTTTTTAGTTAGCATGGCTAGATGTTTATCAATTTTATTGATCTTTTCAAAGAATCAGTTCTGGTTTCATTGATATTCCCGATTGACTTTGTATTTTGAATTTTATTTATTTTGGCTCTATCATTATTTCTTTTATCTTGCTTATGTTGAACATAATTTGTTCTCCTTTTCATAGTTTCTTAAAATATATGCTTAAATCATTAATTTTTAATCTTTTTTATTCTCTAATATATTCATTCAATATGGTAAGTTTCCCTCTAAGCACTGTTTCAATGCATCCCATGAATTTTGATGTTATATTTTAATTTCCACTTAGTTTAAAATATTTTAAAATTTCTCTTGAGATTTTTCTTTGACACATATGCTATTCAAAGTGTGTTGCTTCATCTCCACTAATTTAGGGGTTTCTCAGATTTTTTATTATTGATTTCTACTTTAATTCCATTGTGGTCTGAAGCAATATTTTCTATAACTTCTATTATTTTAAATTTTCTAGGGTGTGTTTTGTGACCCCAAATGTGATCTATCTTGGTTAATGTTCTGTGTGAGTTCAAGAAAACAAAGTGAATGAGGACAGATGTGCATGCATTGCTAGATGTGGTAGTGGCAAGTTTGTGTGGAGTTTTCTTATTTTTAAAATATTTTTATTGAACTATAATATAAATGCTGTAAAATTCAAATATCTAAAGTACATAGCTCAATAAACATTTTTAGAGTAAACATGCCCATGTAACCACTGTCCAATTGGCAATATAATTGCCAATGAATTACTAGTAATGTTTTATTTACTAAATTTAGTTTTATTTACTAAACATTACTAGTAATTCATTGGCAATTACATTGTTTCCTTTGTACCATACAAGCTTCTTCAAAACAGTGGTTAGACATAGAATCTGTGCAAAAAAAACTCTTACAAGAGGACAGTTGGTACGACAAATGGTCTTACTACTTCAGTTGGTCCAAATAGTGTACTGAGATCATCATCTCTGGGCTCTACCACACAGTCCAGATTCTCTTCTTTCTCAGCCAGCACATCTGTCAGTCTGAATGACTGGCCTCGAAGGTCACTTTATAAGACCAGTCACTCAGACTGACAGATGTGCTAGCTGAGGAACCCCTGGTTACCGTGTGTCTCAGTCTATTGTTGATGTAACTTCCTACTCATAAGTAAAATGAGCATGGGAGGTAAATGAGATGACTCAGTTAATCTCCTTGGTCCCAAACTGGAGTCCCTGACCCATTATGCAACAGTAAAATTCACCTCCTCTTGATGATTAGGATCGATTACCCATGTCAGTATGGTCATTCCTTTTTTTGCATGTGATTCACCAGAATGAGTAACCCCATATTACCCAAATGGTGGGCGGGGGGAGGTGACCAGCCAGTATTTGTACTTTTATGTTTAGTGACATTATCACTACAGCTCATGGTAGAAGTATTGCCCCTCTAGGAAAAAAAAAAAAAGGCTCTATACCTATGCTGTAATGTGGAAACCACTAGTCGTGTATGGATATTTAATTTTGAATTAAATTAAAATTTTAGTTCCTCAGTCATATTAGCCACATTTCAAGTGTTGTATAGACACATGTGGTTAGTGGTTACCATATCAGAAAGTGTAGAGAAATATTTCCACTACTGCAGAAAATCCTATTGGACAGCACTGCTCCAGGCTTTTATATTCTACCAGTTGAAGACACAGTTCCATATAATGGCCATTAGTATTTATATAACATTCCAGTTTCATGGAGTGTTATCCCTAATTTGACACTTTAGCTAATATTAATTGACCAATTATTAGTATGTAGCCTTTGTGTGAACATCAAAGATAAACACACAGGACAGTGTCTTTATTCAAGGAACTTAGCATCTAATAGGGGATAAGTAAAAACAACCTCACCAATCAAATATGCATATGTCATTATAATTTTTAGATGAATGAATGCATTTCTTATCATTAATGGATTATTATTATGTGATCATGTGTCCTTTGTCCTATCTCCTTCACTATAAAATGGCTCTCTTGAGCTAGGGCAATGTCAGTAAATTAGACATTCTGTGTGAGTCTCCTTGAGGCATGAATAAATTGGACATTCTTCATCAACAGTAACTAGACTATGCTTGGTACAAGAAGGTCCATGCTCTTGGGCCCATGTATAACTTCTGTTTCTTTACCATACCTATTCCTTCCATCAGCCAATTGTACTTGCTCTTTCCATACATTTGCTTTGGGCTTCTTCTAAAGAAGGTGTTTTCTAGTAATTATTATTTTGATATACAAAGAGTCTCATTTTTTTAGGACCCACTTTTGTAGATCTGATTACATGCCTCTCCCCTAGACTTCCTTATCTCCAATTTTACAATTTTGTTTCATCCTGATGGATTTTAAAATACAAACATTCACTGGGTTAGAAGTCATATATTGTGTACCAGAGGCTATGTTAACCTGTGCTGTTAAAGGTACTACTTTTGGCACAGCAATTGTGACTGGTACAACCTCTGAATTAAGTTTGTGATCACCCATTATCATCTGCTTTGTGTAGGAGTAATACTAGTGAATTAAATGGGGGTATAATGAGAATCTCCAGCCCAGTATCATTTAAGTATTTGAAAACTGCAATAATCTCTGCCATTCCACCAAGGATGCAGTATTTTTTTTTCTCCAACTTGCAATCTTAGCTGGGAAGAGAGCCATTTTCAGGGGCTTCCAGGAAAAAACCTTGGTCTTTCCTATTCTTCACAGATCAAGCAATAAATGTGAGGCTTCTTTCAGTTTCTAAGCATGTCCATCCTGATCATGAATTTGGGAACTGGGGAAATAACTGCCAAGTGAATGTACGGACTCAGTGAGTCTACCGTAAGACAGACCTGGTGAAAATTCTGCTTGTAATTTCCCGGTTGCCTCTGCCTCATTGCAATTAGTGGATCCAGCAGGTCACCTCCACTTAACACTGCTGATGTTTTTGAAATGGAAGGGAGAGTTTTATACTGTGAACTCATAATGCCATTGTATCTGGAGGAAAAGAGGTCATAATCCTTTGGTCTTTATAATAAATCCATGTATTCATCTAAAATTGTAACCACATATGCATATTTGATTGGGGTGAAAATTTTCTTTTACTTGTCCTCCCATTAGATTAGAAGTACACTGAATGAAGACACTGTTCTATGTGCTCATCTTTGATGTTCACGCTAACCCCACATACTAATAACTGGCCAATAAATATCAACTAAAGGAACAATGCCCTTTATAGCTGCTCCATATTTATGCTTGTATGACAGACTCACAATAGTTTGAATAATAGTAAGTGGAAGTGATTTGAAAATATACTTATGCAATCTGATACACCATAACTGTAAAATATTAGCCCCCAAATTTTGACATAATGTGATTTGATCACACACCATTCAAAACACAGTTAGTCTCAACACAAAGTATTGGTTCATCCTGTCACAATATTCTGGCTTGAATCTCTCTTATAAGACTTCACTTTCCTACAGAGGGCAGGAGATATGGCTACCAGCTGCACCCATGTTGTATAGTTTATAACTTTCGCTACCTGGAGGGAGCCAACCCAAGCTCACTCTCAGGTTTAAGAAATCCTGACGAAGACTGATTTATCAGCTTCAGATGGGTGCACTACGGCAGGTAATTTAACCTTTCAAGCCTCAGGCTCTGAGGGCAGGAGATGGACTCATATTTTAAAATGGAGGCCACCTCTGAACTGCAAGTTGCAGTATGAAAAAGAAGTATTTCTAAGAAAGAACAATCCTGAAATATTTAAAAAATAAGTGTCTGTTGTCTCCTAGAATAAATGAAAAAAGTAATTGTTTTTCCTAACAAAAATTAAATAGCCCAAACATGGAAGTCAGCACATTTTATATTCTGTATTATTCCACCCACACTTCCTTGAAAATTATGTGTTTTTATAAACTGCTTTTAATAAAGGAATTAAAATACTTTTAAATATTTTTAGGCAGCACAGTCACTGGCTCACTGACAATCTGAGGCAGTTGTCTCCTCAGACACTCTGTCTTTCCAGTAGTTATAGCTTTTTTGACAGCAGGATCAGGGTGAGATAAATAGCTTTAACATTTTTGTTAAAAATAAAAAGCCCCACAAACCTGGCCCATCATTTCCTACTGGCAGGAATATAAATAGCTGATGCACTTTACTATGCATAAAGCCAAACAAAGGCCAAAACAATCTTGTCTAAAGGTGATTAGAATGTGCGTGTTTATGGAAACGAGATGTGGCCATCTCATCTGGCTTAGGGTCCATCTGATTTGGTCTATTTATAAATAGAATTCCAAAGTGAACAAACCCACTTCCTGTTAGTCTCTCTCAATCTCCTTTTTTTTTTTCTCTCTCTAAAGTATGGATCTGATCTCTTGCACTGTTTGTAAGAAGAAAATTCTGTTTGTCATTTATCAAAATCTAAACAGCTGCAACCTAACAATGTTAGTTTAGTTTCAATATTAAGTAAATAAATGTGAGCAGTGATCATATTATACAAACATGTGGACCTGGAATTTAAATTCAATAAATTTTCCTTCTAACTAGTTTCACAAGATTTCAAATTTTCTTAACTTCCCTTCACATCTTCCAACTTTACTATATTAGCATGAACGGCATATTGTGTAGAGATGGCATCTTAACTCTCTCCCAATCCATAGTACTAAGCCTGTCTGAGTTTGAAGATTTTTTTCTCTTTAAAGTTCTAAATAATTTACTTTGAAAGCAAAAGTGAGTGATTTGAAAAGGTGTTGGCTTGAAATTCACGGCACAATTAAAGGCATCATTATACTTTCCAGATCAGGTGTAAAATGAACAGAAAAAAACATGTGCATTTCTCTGTAATTCCACCCATGTGACTCATCCTGAAACCACATTAATTGTATATTTAAGACTTGCTTCACTCATTAGCCAGCCATTTCAATGCACTTATATTTTGGATCAAATTCTGGGTCATTTAAGTGATTCATAGAATCAAGGGTATAAAACCCATTTATACCCAATGATGGTGAAAGCCATTAGTCAACAATAATTATTATGAACCTGCTGTGTGCCATTTCCAATTTACATTCTTCAAAAAGCAAAAGTGGTCTCCCTTTGGACACTTGAAGGGTATTTACAATAAATTACATGGTGGAACAACTTGAATTAAATAATGGTCCTTTAAGAACCAAGCTCCATTGAAAGACTAATTTGGAAATTAAAGTTCTATTTTTTTGTTGAAACATACGTGAATATAGCACCAATTTGGAGAGTCCCCTATGCTAACAAAAAATACGTTCTGAACAAATACATCTTTTTCTCCAAGTTAATAGTATTTTACTCATAGGGTTTTCTAAGGATGATTAGGACAGTTGTATAATAACTATTGGGCCATTATTAATTTTATATTAATTCCTTGGGATATTCCTATGGAATCTTGTCTAATCCTTCTTTAGCTTTCCTATGCCTCTATTTTCATCAAGCCAAAAAGAAGTAAAGCTTTTATTTTAGATTCTAAGTTGTCAGACCATTAGAAACTATATCAAGACATGATATAGAAAACTGTTCACTACGCAGAGATGGTAAAGTTCAAGCTAAATGCATTAATTGCGTGACACTTTGAAGTCACTGCCTTTGGGAGGGATGAGTGCATTTCATGTGAAGCATAGATATGGGAGTACTTCTGATTACAGCCATGATGGGCTAACAAGCTTACCTTTCTGTCTTGAGAAAACTGAACCAGTTTTTAAACACTGGACAATAGTTAGCACAGGACAATCATATCTAGGATAAAGAAAATGAAGAAAGTGAGTCCAACGAGTGTCCCATCTCACAGCACTGAGAAACTTTTCAGCCTGCAGAACAGGAAGAAGGAATGCAATCAGAGCCTGGTGGTTCCTTCCATGAGGTGAGGAGACAGACTTTGAAATTCAGATGGGTGGTTAGAGTTTTCAGGAAAAAGTATGAGAAGAGGAGAGGGTTGTACAGAGAAAGTATAAGAGCGCTGCAGGGATCTTCAGAGGGGAAACCTCAAGTCTTTACTTGAGTATAGACATGCATGTGAAGAAACTACAAAGGCAAGGGAGACACCATCAAAGAGAAGTAGGTGGAATAATCCCTACGGCTTACACAAAGCTAGAAATAGCTTGTTCTCCCAACACCCAGAGACTACAAGCCTCCTAACATACAAAACATTGAGTAGTGTCCTCAGAAAGGTGTTGCATTAGTAATGGTAAATAATTAGCCTTAGAATAAAAGTCGCTCTAGATTCACCCTAACAAAGCTCAAAAGCAAGAATCAAACTGATTGTAAGTGACTGAACTTTATCTCAGAACAAAACCTCAACACATTTAACAAAAATACAAAAAATTTAAAAATAGAAAGGGAGTAAATATAGTATCTAATGATGTGAAATTACTGTGACTTTCAGCTGAACAAAAATTACTACGCATAAAAAGACACAAGAAAATACGAACCATCTCCAAGAGAAAGTAAATCAATATAAACAAATGCAGACATGAACCACATGATACAATTAGTAGACAAGGACATCAAAACAATTACTGTAAATATACTCCATTTGTTTAGGAAGATGGAAGACAATACAAGCATGATAGAGAGACAAAATGTTAGCTATAGAAAAGATTCAAATCAGACTTCTAAAGATGGGAAATACACTATCTGAGTTTAAAACTTCACTGAATGGGAGCAACAAGATTAGATTTTGCAGAGGAAAGGTTACTAATGTGAAGACCTAACAGTAGAACTAGTCAAAATGTATTACAGAGAAAAAAGAACCAGTCAACAGGGCCAGGTGCAATGGCTCATGCCTGTCATCCCAGCACTTTGGGAGGCTAAGGTGGGTGGATCACTGAGGTCAGTTCAAGACCAGCCTAGCCAACGTGGTAAAATCCCATCTAACTAAAATACAAAACTTAGCCGGGTGTGGTGGTGTGTGCCTGTAATCCCTGCTACTTGGGAGGCTAAGGCAGGAGAATCATTTGAGCCTAGGAGGCGGAGGTTGCAGTGTGCTGAGATTGTGCCACTGCACTCCAGCCTGGGTGACAGAGTGAGACTCTATCTCAAAAGAAAAAAAACAAAACAAAACAGTTAAGAGAACATCAATTCTGTTGGAGACATCAAGTGAACTCCCCATAAAGAGAGAAAGATGGAGAGACAGAAGAAAATTCTGAAAATATAATGACTGATAATTTTTCAAATTTGATGTAAACTATAGAACCATAGATCCAGATGAACAACAAATTGTGAACCAAAAGAACATTAAGAAAGCCACATATAAGCATCATAATCAATTGTTGGAAAACAGATTAGAAACAAAATCTTGAAAGCAGGTAAAGAAAAATAAGACACACTACAGAAGAACAAAAATATGAATAACAGAATTGCAATCAGAAATATTGCAGACCAGAATATAGTGGAGCAACATCTTCAAAGTACTAAAAAAAAAAAAAAGGAAAACAAAACAAAAAGTACTGTATCAACCTAGAATTCTATGTCTAGTAAAAATACCTTTTAGAAATGAGTGCAAAATATAAATCATTGCAGATGTGCAAAAGTACAGAGAACTCATTACCAGAAGACCAGAAATGTTTAAGACTATCCTTCAAGAAAGAAAAATAAGCTAATAAAGGAGATAACAGATAATAATTTTAAAATCTAGTTTATTCAAAAGAAGTAAAGAAAAAGGAAAAAGACAACAAAGAAGAGATTAGATAAACATGAAGCAAATATCAGAATGATACATTTTAACCCCAATCATAGCAATAATCACATTTAATGTAAATGGTCTAAACACTCCAATCAAAAAGCAGAACCAATCAAATTGGATAAAAAAGTAAGATCCAAAAACATACAATCTATAGGAATCTCACTTTAAATAAAAAGGCACATGTAGGCTTAAAGTAAAGAAGAAAAATAAATACGATGCAAACAGTAGTCCAAAGAAAGCTGCAGGAGTAACATTAGTAAAATGGAAGAATAGGAGCTCATAGCACTTGTCCTCCCACAGAAGCATTGAGTTAGCAACCATTCATAGATGAAAATCGTTTTTTGTGTATGAGTTCCATAATCTAAATGAGAGGTTATAGCACCCTGGTTGAGCACAAAAACAAGAAATGATGCATTTAAAAGGGTAAGAACAGTTTCACGTTACCTGTGTCATTCTTCCCTAAGCCAGCATAATGTAGCAACAAGACAGTTTCCCTCCGCCTGTGAGTTCTCCACTGGGGGAAAGAAATAATAAAGTGTGCATCTGAATTCTTCAGTCTCTTGGGGCAACACCTAAGTGGCTTGCTTCTGTCATGCCTAACTCAGACTGCTGAAGGAATCAGCATGGTTACATTGTCTTGGGGTAACTAAGAACAAAGGAAAGAGGGAGGGGCTCCCAACAAGTGTGCAGATCTCAGCAGTTAACCCACAGACCCCAGGAGCAGGTCCATCCTCCCACAGACTCTACCAGGCAGATGGCCACAGACATCACCAACCAGCTCACCCAGAATCTCTGGCCAGGCTAAGTAGGAAAGGGTTTTTCCTGAAGATAGTTTGTAAAGATTAGAAGAGGTGATGGCTTCTTCAAATACACAACCAAGAAAAAGCTACAAGACTCAGGGGAACATGACACAACTAAAAGAACAAAATAAAACTCCAGTAAATGACCCTAAAGAAACACAGATCTATGAACCACTTGAAATTTAGAATAGTCATCTTAAAGAAGCTCAGGAAGTTACAAGGGGACATAGACATCGAAATGAATTCAGAAAAACATACATGAACAAAATGCGAAGCTCGAAAAAGACATAAAAACCATAAAATGAACCAAACAGAAATTCTGGAGCTGAAAAATCAGTGAATTTACTGAAAAATTTACTAGAGACCTATAACAATAGACTAGATGAAGCAGAAGAAAGAATTGATGAACTTCAAGATAGGCCACTTGAAATTATACAGAGAAGGAAAAAGTAAAAAGAATGTAAATGTGAAGAAAGCCTTTGGGACTTCAGAAATACCAATGAGCAAACCAATATGTACATCATGGAGTATTAGAAGGAGAAGAGAAAGAGAAAGAAGAGTAAGATTTATTTAAAGAAATCATGATTGAAAACATCCCAAATCTCTGGAGGAAAATGAACATTGCTTTCATGAAGCCCAAAGGATCCCTATCATGTTGAATCTAAAGAAGTCTACTGAAACTCATTATAGTTAAATTTTTGAAAGTGAAATATAAAGAGAAAAGCTTGAAAGCAGCAAGAGCAACTCATGATATACAAGGGAAACTTCATAAGGCTATCAGCAAATTTCTCAGCAGAAACTGTACAAACCAGGAGAGAGTAGAATGATGTATTTGAAGTGCTAAAAGAAAAAAAAAATGCCAACTAAGAATCCTATAACACTGGCAAAACTGTCCTTTAAAAATGAAAGCTAGACAAAATTTTTTCCAGACAAACAAAAACTGAGGGAGTTAATAACTGCTACACCTGCCCTACAATAAATGCTAAAAGAAGTTAAAGTTGAAATGAAAGAACATTAAACAGCAACACAAAAGCATATGAAGGTATACATTTCACTCATAAATGTAAATGTATAGACAAATACAGAATAATGCAATACTGTAACGGTGGTGTGTAAATCATTTTAACCCTAGTATACAAGTTAAAAGAAAAATGTTTGAAGAATGACTATAACCATAAACATTTGTTAGTGAATATACAATATAAAAAGAAGTAAATTCTGACATCAATAACATAAATTGTGTGTGGTGGGGAAGTGGTTTAAAAGGGTACAGTTGTTTAATGTGATTAAGGTTAAGTTGTCAACTTAAAATAGACTGTTATAACTATAATAAGTTTTATGCAACTCTCACAAGAAGCACAAAGAGAAAAACTATAGTCAATGCAAAAATAGATATATGGAAAAGAAACAAGGTATATCACTACAAAAAATCATCATATCACAAAGGATGACAGCATGAGAGGAAGAGAGGAACAAAAGAACTATGAAGGAGACAGAAAATAATTAACAAAATGGCAATAGGAAGTTCTTATCTATCTATAATTACTTACAATTTCAATGAATTAAACTCACCAATTAAAACATTTAGTGACTGAATAGATTTATAAAAAACAAGACCTAATTATGTATTGTCTACAAGAGACTCACTTTAGATTTAAGGACACATATAGGCTGAAAGTGAAGGGATGCAAATAGTAACAAAAACAGAGCATAGGCTGGGCGCAGTGCCTCATGCCTTTTGGGAAGCCAAGGTGGGCAGATCATGAGGTCAGGAGATTGAGACCATCCTGGCTAACATGGTGAAACCACGTCTCTACTAATAATACAAAAAAATTAGCTGGGCATGGCGGTGGGCGCCTGTAGTCCCAGCTACTTGGGAGGCTGAGGCAGGAGAATG
>NW_012118376.1:10837375-10858437 GCF_000951035.1 Colobus angolensis palliatus
TTGTGATTCGCCCGTCTCGGCCTCCCAAAGTGCTGGGATTACAGGCTTGAGCCACCGCGCCCGGCCTATGTTTTAATATTTTTATGTTTCAAATTAGCAAAATAACTTTTAGTTACCAATTCATGTGAATATGATACTGCTTAGTAAACTAGATCTAAAAGAAATAACTTAAAATTCAAAAGAAAAGTATTCCCTAAATATATTTGTGAAGAGAGATGATTAGCTTTTTATTTGTTGGGAATTTTCTAATTTGATTTGATTTATTTGATGGCAGGAATGATATTTTAAGATCAAATTTAGAGTAATTAAATATACTATTACTATGTATGTTACTATTATAATGTAAGCATATGAGTAAAAAACCTCACTATAGCTAGAAACTATAAAGAAAAAGTATTCAAACATATTTTTGAATAGCTATACTATGTATAAGGGACTCTATTTGGTGCTGTGAAAAATACAGAGGTGAAGGCCGGGCAAAGTGGCTCATGCCTATAATCCCAGCACTTTGGGAGGCCGAGGTGGGAGGATCACTTGAGGCCAGGAGTTTGAGACCAGCCTGGCCAATATAGCGAAACCCTGTCTCTACTAAAAATACAAAATATTAGTTGGGAGGGATGGTACATATCTGTAATCCCAGTTTGGGAGGCTGAGGTACAAGAATTACTTGAACTTGGGAGGTGGAGGTTGTGGTGAGCCGAGATCATGCCATTGCACTCCAGCCTGGATGATAAAGCAAGACTCTGTCTCAAAAAAAAAAAAACAAAAGAGAGCATAGGTGACTATACTTATATCAGACAAAATCGATATTAAGTTGAGAAGTGTCACCAGAGATAAAGAATATCATTACATAAATGATAAAAGGGTCAATATAGCAGGAAAAAATAGCAATTATAAACACACATACATTCAACATCAGATCTCTTAAATATATAAAGCAAACATTGACTAACCTGAAGGGAGATAGAGGTAGCAATATAATAATAGGGTATTGTAATACTCCACTTTCAATAATGGATAGAACATTCAGACAGAAAATCAATAAGAAAACAGGAGAACTGAGCAACACCACTATAGACTAAATGGACCTAACAAACATACAAAGAACATTCCACCCAACAGCAGCAAAATACATATTCTACTCAAGTGCACATAGAACATT
Source organism: Colobus angolensis palliatus (assembly GCF_000951035.1). Lineage (NCBI taxonomy): Eukaryota > Metazoa > Chordata > Mammalia > Primates > Cercopithecidae > Colobus > Colobus angolensis. The sequence goes on from NW_012118376.1 coordinate 10,838,538, forward strand.
CTCCAAGATAGATCACATGCTAGGTCATAAATAAGACTTTTCCCAACAATGATAGAAACTGGAAATCAATAACAAAAGGAAAATGGGAAAATTCACAAGTACATGGAAGTTATATTTTTTCTAACCTCTATTATTTATTTACTTCTGCTAACTTTGGGTTTAAGTTTGTTCTTCTTTTTCTAGTTCCCTTTTAATTTTTTATTTTATCAAAAGGGAATTTAATTATTCAAAAGCGTATTGAATTAAGAAGAAATAGAAAGCCTAAAAAAGTCAATAACAAATAAAGACATTAAACCAGTAATATAAAATTTCCCAGCAAAGGAAAACCTAAGACCAGATGGTTTCACAGGTGAATTTTATAAAACATTTGAAGAAGACTTAATACTAATCCTACTTAACCTCTTCCAAAATAATAGGAGATATAATATTTCCATACTCTTTTTATGAGGCCAGCCTTACCATGATATCAAAGTCAGACAAAAATACAACAAGGAGAGAAAACTACAGGCCAATATCCCTGATGAACACAAATCCAAAAATCCTTCAGAAAATATTAGCAAACCAAATTAAACAGCACATTAAAAGGATTATGCATCATAGCCAAGTGAGATTTATATCTGGGATGCAAAGAAGATAGGAACATATGTAAATCCATCAACGTGATACACCACGTTAACAGAATGATAGATTTTAAAAATCACATACCAACCTCAATAGATGCAGGAAAAGCATTTGACAAAATTCAACACCTTTTTATAATAAAAACTCTCAACATACTAGTTATAGAAGAAACTTGCTTCAACACAAGAAAGACCATATATGAAAAGTTCACAGGTAACATCATACTCAGAAGTAAAGAACTGAAGCATTTTCTCTAAGATCTGCAACAGGGTAAGGATACCCATTATTACCACTTCTATTCAATACAGTACTAGAAGTCCTAGCCAGAGCAAATAGTCAATGAAAAAGAAGAGAGATAGAGAGAGAGAGAGAGAGAGAGAGAGAGAGAGAGAGAGAGAAATAGATTACTAAATACTTTCAGTAACTCTCAAGACAAAATGGATAAGATAATTAACCTTTCACAGTAAAACCATACATTTTGGAAGACTGCATTCCAAACTTAGGACTTTGACTTTTTCCTGTAAGAGTTCAAAGTTCATAAATATATTTCATTCTATGTGTAAAGTAAAATTGCAGGACACAAAATCAACACTCAAAAATCTGTTGCATTTCTATTCACTAACAGCAAACTAGCCACAAAGCAAATTTTTTAAAATCTCATTGATCACAGCAACAAAGAGAATAAACTTTTTAGGTATCAACTTAACCACAGAGGTGAAAGATTTGTACACTAAAAACTAGGAAAATCTGATGAAAAAAAACTAGACACAAGCAAATGGAAACAGATGTGCATTTATAAATTGGAAGAATTAATAATGTTAAAATGTCCATACTAGCCAAGCAATCTACACATTCAATGCAATCCCTATCAAAATTGCAATTGCAGTTTATATGGTTTAGCATTGTCCCCACCCAAATCTTATCTTGAACTGTAGTTCCCATAATCATACATGTCCCGGGAGGGACCCAGTAAGAGTTGATTGAATCATAGGGGCAGTGTGTGAAACAAAAATTACGAAGAAGAAAGAAAAATCCTTAATTATAGTTAAAGAATTCTGCACCCCTCTCTAATAATTTAAAGAACAAACAGTAAATTAGTGTGTATATAAAAGACTTGAACAACATTATCACCCAACTTGACCTATTTAATACTTATAAAGCACTCTACCCAAAACAGCAAAATAAACATTATAGAAGCTCCTCAACGGTGTGTCAGTCTGTGTTGTGTTGCTATAAAGGAATATCTGAGGTTTGGTAATTTATAAAGAAAAGAGGTTTATTTTGTCTCACAGTTCTATAGGTTGTACAAGAAGTACAGTGCTGGCATCTGCTTCTGGTGAAGGCCTTACGAAACTCACAATTATGGCAAAGGGTAAAGGGGCATGTCACATGTCAAGAGAACGAGCAAGAAAGAGAGCAAGAGGTACCAGACTTACTTTTTAAATTTTATTTTAGGTTCAGGGGTACAGGTGCAGATTGATTATATAGGCAACTGCATGTCATGGGGGTTTGGTGTACATACTATTTTGTTACCCAGATAAGAAGCATAGTACCCGACAGGTATTTCTTTTGATCCTGTCCCTCTTCCCACTCTCCACCCTCAAGTAGGCCCCAGTGTTTGTTGTTCCCCTCTTTGTGTCCAGCTGTTCATTTTTGTTTAGCTCCCAAATTTAAGTGAGAACATGTGGTATTTCATTTTCTGTTCCTGTGTTAGTTTGCTTAGAAAAATGGCCTCCAGGTCCATCCATGTTGCTACAAAGGACACAATCATATTTTATGGCTATGTAGTATTTCATGGTATATGTGTATCACATTTTCTTTATCCAGTGTACCATTGATGAGCATCTAGATGTATTCCATGCCCTTGCTATTGTGACTAGTGCTGCAATAAACATATGCATGCATGTGTCTTTATGACAGTAGAACAATTTATATTCCTTTGGGCACACACCCAATAATGGGATTGTTGGGTCAAATAATTCTGTTCTAAGTTCTTTGAGGAATCATCACACTGCTTTCCACAATGGCTAAACTAATTTATACACCAACCAGCAGTGCATAAGTATACCTTTTTCTCTGCCACCTTGCCAACATCTGTTATTTTTTGATATTTTAATAATAGATATTCTGACTGGTGTGAGATGGCATTTCATCATGGTTTTGATTTGCATTTCTCTAATAATTAGTGATGTTGAACATTTTTTCATATGCTTGTTGGCCTCATATATGTTTTCTTTTGAAAAGTGTCTGTTCATGTCATTGTCTACTTTTTAGTGAGGTTGTTTTTTTCTTGTAAACTTGTTTAAGTTCCTTATAGACGCTGGATATTAGACTTTGTCAGATGCATAGTTTGGAAAAAATTTTTCCCATTGTGTAAGTTATCTGTTTATTCAATTGATAGTTTGTTTTGCTGTGCAGAAGCTCTTAAGTGTAATTCGGTTCCATTTGTCAATTTTGGTTTTTGTTGCAATTGCTTTTGGCATCATCATCAAGAAATCTTTGCCTCTTCCTATGTCCAGAATAGTATCTCCTAGGTTATCTGCCAGGGTTTTTATAGTTTTAGGTTTTAGATTTAAACATTTAATCTATCTTGAGTTAATTTTTGTATATGGTGTAAAAAAGAGGTCCATTTTCAATCTTCTGCATATGGCTAGCCAGTTATCCCAGCACCATTTATCAAAAAGGTAGTCCTTTCTCCATTGCTTGTTTTTGTCAGCTTTATTGAAGATCAGATGGTTGTAGGTGTGCAGAGTTGTTTCTGGGCTCTCTATTCCGTTCCATTGGCCTATGTGTCTGTTTTTGTACCAGTACCCTGATGTTTTGGTACTATAGTCATGTAGTATGGTTTGAAGTTGGGTAATATAGTGCCTCTGGCTTTGTTTTCTTATTTTTGCTTAGGATTACCTTGGCTATTTGGGCTCTTTTTTGGTTCCATGTGAATTTTAAAACAGTCTTTTCTAATTCTGTGAGGAACTTCATTGGTAGTTTGATAAGAATAGCATTTAATCTGTAAATCGCTTTGGGTAGTATGACTACTTTATTTTATTATATTTTTGTGACAGGGTCTCACTCTGTCACCCAGGCTAAAGTACAGTGACTTGATCTTGGCTCACTGCAGCCTCTACCTCCCAGTTTCAAATGATCCTCCTTCTTCAGCCTCCTGAGTAGTTGGGACTACAGGCATGTGCCACCACATCTGGCTAATTTTTTGTAGAGACAGGGTTTCACCATGCTGCCCAGGCTGGTCTCGAACTCCTCAGCTCAAGTGATCAGCCTGCCTCAGCCTCCCAACGTGCTGGGATTACAGGTGTGAGCCACTGCACTGGCCTAGTGTGACCATTTTACTGATATTGATGCTTCCTATTCATGAACATGGAATGTTTTTCCATTTGTTTGTGTTATCTCTGATTTTTTTGAGCATTGTTTTGTAATTATCTTTGTAGAGATCTTTCTCCTCCCTGGTTGGTTGTATTTCTAAGTATTTTATTCTTTTTGTGATAATTGTGAATGAACTGTTTTCCTGTTTTGGCTCACAGCTTGGATGCTGTTGATATTAGGAATACTACTAATTTTTATATGATGATGTTATATCCTAAAACTTTGCTGAAGTTGTTTATCAGATCAAGGAGCTTTTGGGCTGAGACCACGGCGTTTTTTTAGATGCAGAATAATGTCATCTGCAAACAGGGATAGTTTGACTTCCTTTCTTCCTATTTGTATGCCTTTTCTTTCTCTTTCTTGCCTTATTGTTCTAGGCAGGACTTCCTGTACTATGTTGAATAGGAGCGGTGAGAGACAGCATCCTTGCCTTGTTCTGGCTTTCAAGGGGAATGCTTCTAGCTTTACCCCATTTACTATGATGCTGGCCATGAGTTGGTCATAGGTGGTGCCATTATTTTGAATTATATTCTTTCAAAGCCTGGTTTATTGATAGTTTTTTAACACGAGGTGATGTCAAATTTTATCAAAAGCCTTTTCTGCATCTATTGAAATAACCATGGGGTTTTTGTTTTTGTTTCTGTTTATGTGATGAATCACATCAATTTGTGTATATTGACCTAATGTTGCATCCCAGCAATAAAGCCTACTTGATTGTGGTGGATTAGGTTTTTGATGTGCTGCTGAATTTGGTTTCCTAGTATTTTACTGAGAATTTTTGCAACTATATTCATCAAACATACTGGCCTGATATTTTTGCTGTTGTTGTATATGTGCCAGATTTTGGTATAAAGATGATGCTTGCCTCATAGAACGAGTTAAGGAGTTCTTCTTCCTCAATTTTTTGGAATAGTTTCTATAGGAACTGTACCAGCTCTTCTTCATACCTCTGGTAGAATTCAGCTGTGAAACCATCTGGTCCTGGGCTTTTTTGGTTGGTAAGCTTTTTGTTACTGATTCAGTCTGTTTAGGATTTCAATTTCCTCCTGGTTCAATCTTGAGTGGTTGTATGTTTTCAGGAATTTATTCATTTCTTCTAGATTTTCAAGTTTGTGTGCATAGAGGTGATAATAGTAGTCGCTAAGGGATTTTCGTATTTCTGTGGGGTCAGTGGAAATGTCCCTTTTGTCATTTCCAGTTGTGTTCATTTAGATCTTCTCGCTTTTTTTCTTTATCAGTCTAGCTAGTGTTCTATCTATCTTATTAATTTGTTTTAAAATAACCAATTCCTGGATTTGTTGCTCTTTTGTATGGTTATTCGCATATTAATTTCCTTCAGTTCAACTCTGATTTTGGTTATCTCTTGTCTTCTGCTAGCTTTGGAGTTAGTTTTCTCTTGTTTCTCCAGTCCCTCTAGTCGTGATGTTAGGTTGTTAATTTGACATCTTTCTAACATTTTGACATGGATGTGTAGTGCTATAAATTTCCCTCTTAACACTACCTTAGCTGTGTCCCAGAGATTCATGAATGTTTTATCTTTGTTCTCATTAGCTTAAGAGAATTTATTAATTCCTGTCTTAATGTCATTATTTACCCAAAAGTCATAAAGAGCAGATTGTTTAATTTCCACATAATTTTATGGTTTGGAGTGATTTTCTTAGTACTGATTTCTGTTTTTATTATACTGCAGTCAAGAGTGTGGTTTGTATGATTTTGTTTTTGTTTTTTTAATTTGCTGAGGATTGTTTTATATCTGATTGCATGGTTGACTTTAAAGTACATGACATGTGGCTATGAGAAGAAGGTATATTCTGTTGTTTTGAGGTGGAGAGTTGTGTACATGTCTATTAGGTCTATTTTATCGAGTGTTGACTTCAAGTCTTTAATATCTTTGTTAATTTTCTGCCTTGATGATTTGTCTCATACAGTGGGGTATTGAAGTCTTCCACTATTATTGTGTGGGGAAATAAGTCTCTTTGAAGGTCTCTAAGAACTTTCTTTAGAAATCTGGGTGTCTCTGTGTTGGGTAAGAATATATTTAAGATAGTTAGGTCTTCTTATTGAATTGAACCCTTACAAGCTCTCCTTTGTCTTTTTTTTTTTTTTTATCTTGTTGGTTTAAAGTCTGTTTTGCCTGAAATTAGTATTGCAATCGATGCTTTTTTCATTTTTCATTCATTTAGTAGATTTTCCTCCATCCCTTTATTGCAAGTCTATAGGTGTCATTGCATGTGAGATGGGTAACTTGAAGACAGCACACCATTGGGTCTTGCTTCTTTATCTAGCTTGCCACTTCATGCCTTTCATTTGGGGCATTCAGCCCATTTACATTCAGAATTAGTATTGATATGTGCAGATTTAATCCTGTCGTCATGTTGTTAGTTGGCTATTATGCAGACTTGTTTGTGTGGTTGCTTTACAATGTCACTGGTCTGTGTACTTAAGTGTGTTTTTGTAGTGGCTGATAACAGTCTTTCCTTTCCATATTTAACACCCCTTTCAGGATCACTTGCAAGGCTGATCTGCTAGTAACAAATTCCCTCAGCATTTGCTTGCCTGAAAAGGGTCTTATTCATCCTTCACTTACTTATGAAGCTTAGTTTGGCTGGATATGAAATTCTTGGTTGGAAATTCTTTTCTTTAAGAGTGCAGAATATAGGCTTCCAATCTTTTCTAGCTTGTAGGGATTCTGCTGAAAATTCTACTTTCAGCGAAGCTTTTTAAAATAATCAGCTTTCACCTAAACTAATAGAGTGAGCACTCACTTATTGCTGTGGGGAGGACACCAAGCCATTCATGAGGAATCTTCCCCCATGACCCTGTACCTCGCATTAGGCCTCACGTCCAACATCGGGAGTCCCATTTCAACATGAAATTTTGAAGGTACAAACATCCAAACTATATCAGATGGGGTTATAACTTGATAAACCCATTGGAAGTTGAAAATAAGTCAAAAAGATATTTCATATACCTAACCTACCAAACATCACAGCTTAGCCTAGCCCATGTTAAACATGATCAAAATACTTGTATTAGCCTATAGGTGATGTATCATTTAATCCAAATCTATTTAATAATAAAATATTGAACATCTCATGTAATTGACTGAATGTTGTAAAATGTGAACAACAGAATCATTCTATAGGTACTTGAACTGTGGTTTCTATTGAATATGTATTGCTTTCTCACCATCACAAATCAAAAAATTATTAAGTAGGCTGGGTGCAGTGGCTCATGCCTGTAATCCCAGCACTTTGGGAGGCCAAGGTGGGCAGATCATCTGAGGTCAGGAGTTCGAGACCAGCCTGACCAACATGGTGAAACCCCATCTCTACTAAAAATACAAAAAGTAGCCAGGTGTAGTGATGCATGCCTGTAATCTCAGCTACTCAGGAGGCTGAGACATGAGAATCACTTGAATCCGGGAGGTAGAGGTTGCAGTAAGCTGAGATCATGTCATTGCACTCGAGTCTGGTCAAAAGAGTGAAACTCCATTTCAAAAACAAAACAAAATAAAAAAACAATTAAGTAGACCCCATCACAGGTCAGGGACTGTCTATATTTTCCAGTGTACATGAAACATCTATGATATAGACCATATTCTGGGTAATAAAACAAGTGTCAAATGTTTAAAATGATTGAAATCTATAATTAAACTTGATATTAGTAGCAAAGTATCTGGAAAATATCTAAATACTTGAAAATTAAATAAAAGATATAAATGTGGATGAGTGGAGAAAGGATATGTATTAATACTGGATAATCAAAATGGTGGTCTGGAATTTGCTCTTTTTGTTGCCTACTACAGAGTCATTATATACCCAATCTTCCTGATAACAGTTCCCCAATTTACTCAGATATTATGCAACATTGCTTGATCTCGCAGATGTTGGCTTCTCCACAAATCCCAGAGGATAAAGAACAATCAGTCTCTGTGAGTAATTTCAGTAATCCTCTTTCCCATGCCAGATAACTCATTTTCCATCCTCACTCGCATTTAAAGGGGGTTCTGTGCAAAATTTGAGTTAGAAGTAAAGGAAAATCATCTAGATTGGTGAGGTAGGGTTCTAGAAAAGATTTTTCTTATAGCACAAGAAGAAAAAGTCTCGCAAAGTCAAATCCATTTTTTGTTCTGAGCCTTCTTTTCTGTCTCAAGGCAGTATGCTGATGTGATATCTGCTGCAATACAATTTGTCAACTGGAGACCATGAGGCAACAGTTTGGGGACCAAAAAAAAAACAAAAATTTCTCTAAGAATGGCAGAGCAAAATGATAGCTAGAGCCTAGTCCTTAATACATTTTTAAGATGCCACACCCATCTTAAAACTCCTTAACCCTAGATTATGTATTAAACAAATAGGAGACATACTTGTGTTTTAAGCCACAGGTCATCAAGTTCTCATTTATTGTGGTCAAATAAAAATGATGATCTTTGAACTTTTTTTTTTCTTTTCACTAGAAAGGGGAAAATCATTTAACAAAAATCATCTCACTCATCCTCCTCTCTGTTACTGTCCCCTACTACACAGCTATATTTTCAGTTTTAGAGGAAATATGCCTCCCTTTCTTACCAAAGCAAAGACCTCCATTAGGTCTCTGTGTCTCTTCTTTGCCACTCCCTTCAGAAACTTGTATCTTCTAGCATTTTCAATTACTGAACTCTCTTTCTATGGCTTTTATTACCATTTCCTTTTTTGCTTAATTCAGTTGACTTCTCACTGGGTAGAATGTATCTCTTTGTCTCTTACCTCAAATTAGTGGTCTATGCTTGTTGTTCTATATCCCCATATACTAACTTGTTCCTCCTTCTCTGTAATATTCAATTCCTTCTCTTTATTCTAATTATTCAAATAAACCTCCAAATACTTGTTTGCCATAGTTGATTTTTACTTCTGTATTTAATCACTTTTATTTCTATAATATATAATTTTTCATCTAAAAACTCCTTAACATTGACATTATATTATTCTGAATCTTCTCCTGTGTTACTAATTGCTTTTCATTGTTGCCAAGAATATACTATTCTCTTATTCTCTGCCTGTGGCTATTCCCTAAAGTGCAGTTCTTGGCCTTCTGCTGCTTTCTTCTTTCCTCTAAAGATTTTATACCTTATGGTTGTAATAATCATGCAAATGTAGGTGTTTGCCAGATCTATCTCTCTAGTCCTGACTTCTTTTAAATTCTCATTGTCATTTCTCCAAATGCATTCTAGAAAATCATTAGTCTAGCCAATATATTTAAAAGTCAATTCATCCTCATCCCCAAACCTGACTTCATTCATTATTTTCCTACATCTATTAAGGGTACTGCTATTGTACCAGTCATCAAACTTGACATTTTAAATTCACCTTCAACTATTCCCTCTCTATTCTTTATATAAAAGCATTTGTGAATTATAATGAAATTATAATTTGTAAAACTTTATCCTATTTTAGCTCTTTATCAGCTTCCACTAATTCAATAGCTTTGGTTCTCTTACCTTCTAATTTCTCTCCCTCCAAAGAATTTAAAACTATAGTGCCACCACCAGAAGCATATTTCTAAAGCATTCTTTTCACCAGATCATACTTAAAATCGTCTCCCATTACCTGCTGGATTTATGAATACAAAAGCAACTTTAAGGATTTAAAACCTGGCATAGCAGGAAACCTTTGGAACTCCACAACAGCAGAAGCCTAAGGTTACTAAATATTTTCTATACAACACCTGCAGACACCCAATAGAGAGCTTAAATTTATTGTAGCTTTGATTAGACTATTGGCCAAGGGTAATAAAGATGGAACTTCATTTTCTCAACTATGTACTTATGCAAGAAACAGGGTTCCTAAATTCCTGGCAAGTATGTCATCAACCATCTTGATATTAAAAATAAGCCTTCAAGTTTATTTAATAAACTTTCCTTCCTGCTATAAGTGCTAGATCAAGCTTTGTACTTTTGACCCACAATAGAGTTTCAAAGCCTATATTCAGACACATCTTTTCCATTTTCGATTTTGAGTTTAGATCCCCTATCTCACCTAATGTAACAAGTATAAAATCTAACTTTTTCTTAGTTTGTCTTCAGTTGTCATAATGTGATCTCCATAAATCTAACTATTAAGAATAAAGAGCATTTATAATTTTATAAGTATTGAGCTTTATTAACAAAATATTAACCCAAGCCCTTTAGTTCAATTATGCTCATCGTACTCTAAAATGCTGAGAAATATGCCAGTGTGCCAAACATGCAAATATATGCAAACCATAATTTTTCTACTTTGGACCAAATAGGTCTCAGTCTCTGACTAGTTCAAATGAAAGAAACAAACTCATTGTGTTCCATTGTCCAGGATGGAGAGGATTGCTCCAAAATTTTCTGAATTTATAATCAAGACAACGTTCATAGCCTCTATCCCTGGGGTTCACCTTGATTTTACTGACTTTGTTTATATTTTCCAAACTATTTATTTTGCAGTTTGTAAATAGTATCACAATCTCAAAACAGTAACACAATTTTATCTCTAGGACTAATTTCCAAAAGTTCTAACTAACTTTTGGAAGTTAGTTTATAGGGGTTGGTAACAGACTTTATTTCAAAGACAGGGAAGTTGGAATAATGGGAAATAACAGATTGTGAGTTTAGAGGCCTGAATCTTCTTCAGGACTCTGGAAGAAACCAACACTGTGATATAGGCCAATGAGTTTTCAATGTGCACAGAGCCACTTGTGACATTTTGTTAAAACAAAGATTATGTGACTCCATTTCTAGAGTAGCTTTAGGATGAGGACAAGAAATCTACACATTAAGCAAGTTCTCCAAGAGCTAAGACAAGTATTCTTGTGACTGCACTTTGAGAATCACTGACTTAAGCAAATCGATTCTCCTGGGCTTCAATTTCTGTATCTATAAAATGAAGGAGCTTGATTAGATGACAGTTGGGAATATTTACAGCTCTTAACACTTCAAGACTCAATTAAAGAATTTCCTATTTTTGGGAATGAAGTCTTGATCAATACAACATGGGTGGCACTCAAGTGACTCAACCTCTGTTCTTTCATCAGTGTGTAGCCTGAAGGAGTATTCTCCTTTTCTTTTTTTTTTTTTTTTTTTTGAGATGGGGTCTTGCTTTGTCCCCCGGCTGGAGTGCAGTGGCGAGATCTCAGCTCACTGCAAGCTCCGCCTTCCGGGTTCACGCCATTCTCCTGCCTCAGCCTCCTGAGTAGCTGAGATTACAGGCCCTGCCCCCATGCCCGGCTAATTTTTTGTATTTTTAGTAGAGACAGGGTTTCACTGTGTTGGGATTACATGCATGAGCCACTGAAGGAATATTTTCTATTTCTACACCTACTATTATCTTTTTTGTATCCATGTAGTACCTCAAAGATAGCCTTTTATGATTAACTCCAAAACTTGTCCATCACAGAAGTTGACAAGAGAAAGAAGCAATAGAGACCATCTAATACAACTCCCCACTCAATGCAGAAAGACTACCACCCCCAATCAAATCCAAAATAGATGGTCTGTGGTTGTCTACTTCCGCTATGGGGAATTCATTACCTTGAAACATGGAAATGTCTTTCTTCTCTTAGATTAAAAACTCTTGTTGGAGGTTCTATTCATATGTTCTGGTTGTGATCTAAGATTCTGTGTAGAATAAATATAATATCTCACTCATGTGATAACCATTTGAATATAGTCTTTGTTCCACTCTCAGTTTCAACTCTTTTTATACATTATTTATATCTAGTAGCTCTTCAATGTATCACTCCTAAAATGTGTACTCAGCTGTGGTCTGGGCAGTACCATTTATAGTAGGATCATGAAAAACTGAGTAGGGTATAGTGGAGGGGAACATGTTTTCAACTCATATCACAAAAAAAGGGGAAATACCCTAATATATTGTTTCAAGTTAAGGTTATGTGCTACCTCAGATCCATACTCTTACCTGTTTTCCTCCCAGAACAGCCCTAGACAAAGCCTGTAATATTTCTTTTTCTTTCTTTCTTTTTTTTTTTTTTTTGAGATGGAGTCTTACTCTGTCACCCAGGTTGGAGTGCAGTGGCGCAATCTTGGCTTACTACAACCTCCACCTCCCAGGTTCAAGCGATTCTCCTTCCTCAGCCTCCCAAGTAGCTGGGATTACAGGCATGGGCCACCATGCCTGCCAAATTTTTTTTTGTATTTTTAGTAGAGATGAGGTGTCACCATATTGGTCAAGCTGGTCTCGAACTCCTGACCTCGTGATCTGCCCACCTCAGCCTCCCAAAGTGCTGGGATTGAAAACCTGTAACAATTCTAAGGTCATGTTGGCAGATCACTACTGTCTTTATCATCTCTGTAGACCAAAGTGCTCTATGCAGCAGTTGTTGCAGCTATTTCTTGTTACTGATAAGGATTCACCAACACAACCTTATCTTACACCCACAATCCATGGTTCTTATTTCTTTCCAAGGTGCTTCCCTATTGCCACTGAGAAAACTGAATAGGTGCTGTTTGATATATTTAGTGCCCTGAGGGGTAATTTTTTTTAATCAAGAGGGAACAAGATTTGATCAATAAATTCATGTTTCCTCTACTATCACAATCACCACTTTCACCAGATCGTTGAAAATAAAGAAATATTATCTTCAGAGAAATAACAGGGATTACAGCTGATGTTTTAACATACACAACAAGAGATATAAGGCAATGAATGACAGTTTTAAGGTGGTGAAAGGGGAAAATATTGTTAATTTTTTTTTTTCTTTTTTAAGACGAGTCTTGCACCGTCACCCAGGCTGGAGTGCAGTGGCGCAATCTCGGCTCACTGCAAGCTACGCCTCCCAGGTTCATGCCATTCTCCTGCCTCAGACTCCAGAGTAGCTGTGACTACAGACACCCGCCACCATGCCCGGCTAAATTTTTGTATTCTTTAGTAGAGACAGGGTTTCACCGTGTTAGCCAGGATGGTCTCGATCTCCTGACCTCGTGATCTGCCCGCCTCAGCCTCCCAAAGTGCTGGGATTACAGGCGTGAGCCACTGTGCCTGCCTAGATAGATATTTTATACCTGGCAAAAGTTTTCTTCAGAAAATATTTTTCTAACAGTCTCTTGAATAAATGTTGAAAAAACTGGATCTGCACATACAGAAGAGTGAAATTGCACCCTTGTCTCACACTATATAAAAAATAAACTCAAAATGGATTAAAGACTTAAATATCAAGCCTGAAACTGTAACACAACTAGAAGAAAACATGAGAAAACTCCACAACATTGGTCTGGGCAATGAGTTTTTGGATATGACCTGGAAAACACAAGCAACAAACACAAAAATAGACAAATGGGATTGTATCAAACTAAAGCAGCAAAGGCAATAATTAACAAAGTGAAGAGACAATCCATAGAATGGGAAAAACTATTTGAAAATCAAACATCCAGTAAGAGACTAACATCCAGAAGTATCAGGAACTCAAATAATTCAATTGCAAGAAAACAAATGACCTGATTTTAAAATGGGTAAAATGGGCAAAGGGACTGAAAAGACATTTCTCAAAGAAAGACAAACAAATGGCCAACAAGTACATGAAAAATGCTTAGGCCGGGAGCAGTGGCTCACACCTGTAATCCCAGCACTTTGGGAGGTGGAGGCGGGCAGATTGCTTGAGGTCACGAGTTCAAGATCAGCTGGGTCAACATGGTGAAACCTTGACTCTACTAAAAATACAAAAATTAGCTGAGTATGATGGTTAATACTGAGCATCAACTTGATTGGACTGAAGGATGCAACATTGATCCTGGATGCGTGTGTGAGGGTGTTGCCAAAGGAGGTTAACATTTGAATCAGTGCGCTGGGAAAGGCAGACCCACCCTTAATCTGGTGGGCACCATCTAATCAGCGAATATAAAGCAGGCAGAGAAACGTGAAGCAATGAGATGGGCCTAGCCTCCCAGCCTACATCTTTCTCCAGTGCTGGATGCTTCCTGCCCTCAAACATCAGACTCCAAGTTCTTCAGTTTCAGGACTTGGATTGGCTCTCCTGGCTCCTCAGCTTGCAGACAACCTATTACGGGGCCTTGTGATGGTGTAAGTTAGTACTTAATAAACCCTTTAAAGGAGAGTTTATTAAGTACTAACTTACACCACCACAAGGTCCCACGATAAGTTATCTATCTATCTATCTATCTGTATCCTATTAGTTCTGTCCCTCTAAGAGAACCGTGACCAATACACTGGGTGTGGTGGTGCCTGCTCATAACCCCAGCTACTTGGGAGGCTGAGGCAGGAGGCTCACCTGAACCCAGGAGGCAGAGGTTGAAGTGAGCTGAGATTGTGCCACTGCACTCCAGCCTGGGGGACACAGCGAGACTCCATCTCAAAAGAAAAGAAAAGAAAAGAAAAGAAAAGAAAAATGTTTAGCATCACTAATCATTAGTCACTAATCATTAAGGAAATGCAAACTAAAACCACAATGAGATACCACCTCATACCTGTTAGAATGGCTTTTATCAAAAAGATAAAAGATAACAGTGTTGGTGAGGATGTGGAAAAAAAAGGGAATTCTTATACATTGTTGGTGGGAATGCAAATTATAATGGCTATTATGGAAAAAGGTATGGAGATTCCCCAAAAAACTAAAAATAGAACTACCATACAATACAGTAATCCCTCTTTTGTGTATATATCCAAAGGAGATATCTATCTATCTATCTATCTATCTATCTATCTATCTATCTATCTATCTATCTAATCAATCTGTTAAAGGGATATCTGTACTCCCATTTTCAATGAAGTATTATTGAGACTAGCCAAGATATGGAACAAAGCTAAGTGTCCACCAGCAGATGAATATATTAAGAAAATGTGGTTTATATACACAATATAACACTACACAGCCTTACAAAAAATTGGGGAAATTTTGCCATTTGCAAAACATGGATGAACCCGGAGGACATTGTGCTAAATGAAATAAGCCAGGCACAGAAAGACAAATTCCACATAATCTCACTTACATGTAGAATTTTAAAAATTTGAACTCTTAGAAGTAGAGGGAGGAATGGTCATTACCAGAAGCTGAGAGATGGGGAAGGAGAAAATGGGGAGTTGTTGATCAAGGGGTACAACGTCTCAGAGATGAGGAATAGGTTCTGAAAGCTGTTGTACTTTAGAGCAACTATACATAATGATGTATATTTCCAAATAACTTAGAGAGTAAATGTCAAATGTCTCACCATAAAAAATGAGAGGTAAGCCAGGTGATGGCTATGTTACTTAGCTTGAGTTAATCATTCCATATTATATACCTATGTCAAAATATTATATTGTACCCCACAAATGTATACAAGGATGATTTGTCAGTCAAAAATAACACTAATAATAAAAATATTTTTCTAAATAAAGACATTTTTAGACAAAAAAAAGAGATGAGAATATTTTTGCCAGCAGAACCATACTACAAGAAATGTTGAATGAATTTCTTCAGACTGAAAGGAAATGATCTCAGATGGAAGCATGCAATTGCAGAAAGAAACAAACAGAACTGAAAAGAGTAAATATGGAGGTAAATATGAAATAAAAATTTTTATATTATAAAAGGACTGAGGCAAAAGCTAATGTTTTATGGGATTTATAGCATATATAAAAGTAAAATATATACGAACAATAGCAAAAAAAGACCAGGAGGAATTGAAAGCATCTGAAATTATTTGTAAAGTGGTAAAATTCTAATTCGAGGTAGTCTGCATTAAGTTAAGGATGCACACTTTAACATATAGCATAAGCACTAAAGGGAAATACAAAACTGTATTAATAAAAAGCCAATAAAATGCATAAAATAGAATAATAAACGTGCTTGAATAATCTAAAAGAAGGCATGAAAGAAACAACAAAGGAACAAAACAAAATGGGCATCTGAGAAAGCAAAATCGTAGACTTAAACCCAACCATATGAGTAATTACTTTAAATGCAAAAATGAACAAAAAAGTCTAAATCACACAATTAAAAGAGGGGGGTTGTGAGAATGGTTTTTAAAAAAATCCATGACTCAATATATGCTAACTACAAAGGAAAAACTTTCAATATACAGACAGAAAAAAAGTAAAAAGATGAGAAAATATAAGTGACATAGGCACTAATACTAAAGAAGGATACACTATAATGATAAAAGGATCAATATATCAGGAAAACGTGACAAGCCTACATGTATATGCACCTAATATCACAGTTTAAAATGTATGATGCAAAACTCACAGAACTAAAAGGAGAAATAGACTGAACCATAGTCATAATTGGAGGTGTTTTCACATTCTCTGAGATAAAGCAAGCAGATATCAATTCTATCAATCTGTAAAATATTTGAAAAACTCTCATTAACAAACTTGACCAAATTAATATTTATAAACAATACTATAACAACTGGAGAATAAGCAAACTTTTCAAATATACATAGATTATTAACAATGTAAACTATATGCTTTATCTTTTAGGTAATTCTTTGTATATTTCAAAGGCTTGATCCATTCAGAATATGTTCCCTAGCCATAGTGAAAATTAACTGTAACTCAGTATCAAAAAGGTAATTAAAATTGCCAACATTTGGGGGTTATCGGGTTATCAACATATTTCTAAATAGCCCATGAGTCACAGAAGAAATCACAATGGGCATTAGGAAATATTCTGAAGCATAAATAATGAAAATATAACATATCGAAATCTGTGAAATGATGCTAAAGCAGTGTTTACAGAGTAAGGTACTGACTTTAAATGCTTATATTAAAAAAAGAAAGCTTTAAAGAATGATCTCCAGTGTCTAGTTAAAAAAAAAAAAAAGTGTTCTCAAAGAAAGAAGGAAGGGAATTGTGGTGACTGCAGAGATGAGGCTCTCAGATCCCTGTCAGTGTCAGTGAAGACAGATGACCTTGGCTGTGACAGATAGCCCCTGGCTGTCCAGCTCCCTTGGGTTTGTCTCAATTGCAGAGAGCCTCCACACCCACGGCTATGCCCTTCTCGGTGACTGAGCGAGGTGGACGTATAAAATCCCAGGTATTCCAGACCAGTGCAGGACACCTCTGACAGCTAAATACCGCTACAGCTCCCTATAGTGCTGTTTAAGGTTTTTCAGGCCTCAGTCACAGTTGAACTTCTCCCTCTGACCAATGGAAGTGAAGCTTTCTCCCTTTCCCAGGAATTCATCTCTAATAAATACCCTGTACACCAAACCCCATTACAGGGTCTGCTTTCAGAGAGAGACTCTCAACAAAATTACAAAAATTAAGAGCAGAAATCAATGGAAACAGATAGATCTATATGACAGAAAATCAACAAAACTAAAAGTTTGTTCTTTGAAAGGTCAAAAACATTAATAAACATCTAGCTAGACTCATTTAGAAGAAAAGGAGAGGAAAAAAGCACTGAATAAAAATTGTTTGTTTGACATTGATACCATCAAAATATAGAATATTTTCATCCTCGCAAGAATCACTCTTGTTGCCCCTGCACAGCCACACCCACCTCCCTCTCCTCACCCCGTCCCTAGTGCCTAGAAATCACTAACCAGTTCCCTATTCTGTAATTTTGTCTTTCCAAGAATATTATATAAATGAAATCATAGAGTATGATTTTTGTGATTAGTTTTTTTCTTCACTCAACATAATTCTCTGGAGATTCATCCAAATTGTTGCATATATTAGTAGTTCATTTCTTTTTTATTGCTTAGTAGCTTCTCACGGTATGGATATACCAGTTCACATAACATATACCTATTGAAGGACATCTGCATTGTTTCCAGTTTTTGGCTCTTAGTAATAAAGCTGTTATGAACAATTATGGACACAGTTTTTAAAACGTAAGTCTTACATTTTCTGCAGTAAATGCTCAAGAGTGCAATTGCTAGGTCATATGGTGGTTGCATGGTGCTGTGGGCTAAATTTTGTCTCCTCAAAATTCGTATGTTGAAACCTTAACCCCTACTGCCTCAATATGACTGTATTTGGTGATAGAAACTTTAAAGAGGTAATCAATGTAAAATGAGATCATATGATAGGGTCTAATCTGATAACACTGGTGTCCTTACAAGAAGAGGATGTTAGGACACAGACAACACAGACTGGGAGTGACCATGTGAAGACACAGCAAGAAGACAGCCATCTGCAAGCCAACGAAAGAGGCCTCAGAAGAAACCAAATGTGCTGACACTTTGATCTTGGACTCCTAGCCTCCAGAACTGTTAGAAAATAAATTTCTGTTACTGGAGCCACCCAGTCTGTGGTATTTTGCATGATAGCCCAAGCAAACAAATATACATGATTAGTTTTACAAAAAACTGACAAAGTGTTTTACAGAGTTGCTGTATCATTTCACATTTTCACTGGCAATGTGTAAAGGGATCCAGCATAAAGAAGATCCAGTTCTCTGCATTTGGATCCAATGTGTAAAGAGGGATCCAGTTCTCTGCATCCCTCCAGCATTTGGTATTGCCAGTTTTTGTTTTTTCTTTATTTTTTTATTTTAGCCATTCTGATAGGTATGTAAGTGATGGCTAATTGTTTTAATTTGCATTTCCCAAATGACTGATTATATTGAACATGTTTTCACATGCTGATTTTCCATCTGTATACCCTCTTTGGTGAAACATCTCCATGTCTTTTGACCACTTTCTAAATAGATTTTTTGTTTGTTCTTTACTGTGAAATGTTGAGAGTTCTTTATACATTCTAGATATTGGTTCTTTTTAGGACAGGGTCTAGAAGTATTTTTCTTCCTGTTTATAGCTTGTCTTTTGATTCTTTTAACAGAGTCTTTTGCAGAGCAAATATTTTTAATTTTGATGATCTCCAATTAATCAATTTTTCTTTTTATAGATCACGCTTTTAGTATTAAGTACAGGAATTTCTTATCTAGGTACCAAAGATTTTCTTCCCCCCCTTTTTTTTATCAGACTTTAAGTTCTAGGGTACGTGTGCACAACATGCAGGTTTATTACCTATGTATACATGTGCCATGTTGGTGTGCCACACCCATTAACTCATCACTTACATTAGGTATATCTCCTAATGCTATCCCTCCCCACTCCGTCCACCCCACTACAGGCCCCAGTGTGTGATGTTTCCTTTCCTGTGTCCAAGTGTTCTCATTATTCAATTCCCACCTGTGAGTGAGAACAGGCAGTGTTTGGTTTTCTGTTCTTGGATTAGTTTGCTGAAAATGATGGTTTCCAGATTCATCCATGTCCCTGTAAAGGACATGACCTCATCCTTTCTTATGGCTGCATAGTATTCCATGGTGTATATGTGCCACATTTTCTTAATCCAGTCTATCATTGATGGACATTTTGGTTAGTTCCAAGCCTTTGCTATTGTGAATAGTGCTGCAGTAAACATACATATGCATGTGTCTTTATAACAGCATGATCTATAATCCTTTGATCTATAATCCTTTGGGTATATACCCAGTAATGGGATGGCTGGGTCAAACTGTATTTCTAGTTCTAGATCCTTGAGGAATTGCCACACTGTCTCCCACAATGGTTGAACTAGTTTACAGTCCCACCAACAGTGTAAAAGTGTTCCTATTTCTCCACATCCTCTCCAGCACCTGTTGTTTCCTGACTTTTCAATGATTGCCATTCTAACTGGTGTGAGATGGTATCTCAATGTGGTTTCGATTTGCATTTCTCTGATGGCCAGTGATGATGAGCATTTTTTCATGTGTCTGTTGGCTGCATAAATGTCTTCTTTTGAGAAATATCTGTTCATATCCTTCATCCACTTTTTGATGGGGTTGTTTGATTTTTTTCTTGTAAATTTGTTTGAGTTCTTTGTAGATGCTGGATATTAGCCCTTTGCAGCTGAGTAGATTGCAAAAATGTTCTCCCATTCTGTAGGTTGCCTGTTCACTTTAATGGTAGTTTCTTTTGCTGTGCAGAAGCTCTTTAGTTTAATTAGAT